>NC_088338.1:33790000-33960000 GCF_036884655.1 Musa acuminata AAA Group
ACTATACTTCTGTTTTGATCTTAAGTTAAAGTTATTTACGAAACGACTTTTATGTCGGAATCGGTTTTCATCGTATGAATGTCGTTTTAATCGAAAATTTTTTTCCGCTACACTAATTCACACCTCCCCCCCCCCCCCTCTTAGTGCTTTAGATGGCTGCTTAGAGTAAATAATAATAATAATAATAATAATTAAATATAAATATAAAAATCATATGATAAAAAGATTTTTTTTAATTCTTCCGTATCTTGAGCACTTTTTTTTAAGTTTTCATTTACTTATCGAATTTCTTCGTCTTTCTCGTTGTTCTCATGCTATACGATCGATGAGATCTGAATACTATGAATTCATATGTAGGTGATGGTCTTATGTTATAACATCGCATATCTTTCTCTCTGTTCTTAATACTTAAGAAATGATATCTTCACTTAGTGAAGGAATATTTGTGACTTAAGATTCTTTATTGTTATTAAAATAAAAACAAACATATTCTTAAAAAAAAGTTAAAATTAACCAAAATAAAAGAAAATGACATCCGAAAAGATCTAAAGATACATAAAATTACTTCAAAAGTTGAATTCCTAGTCAAAATAAAGTAACTTGTGCTCGCATAATTCCCCACAAACGTAGATTATTATTCTTAAAGCAACATTGGTTACTTTGTAAACTTTTTTCTAGCTAGTCTTTGGACCACACTTTTAAAATAGATTTTAAACTTATTTAGAAGCTCAAATGTTACCAAATATTGAATGAAAGCATATGGTGTTTTGTTAGAAAATTAAAGAAATAAAAAAAATTCAGAGTATTCATAATCTGAAAAATACTCTAAAAATATCAAATAAAGTTTCTAAAATAAAAAATATATATACATATTTATGTCTATCTAAAAGCAATTGAAAAGTATAAGTGGTTCTAAATCATGATTTTTTAGTCTAACCTATTTAGAAGCTCAAACATTACGAAATATTCCATGGAGGCATCAAATTTCATCAAAAAATAAAAAATCACAGTATTCATAATATGAAAATATCAGAAAAATATCAAATAAAATCTCTAAAATAAAAAAAAGTTATAAAATTGTCCATCTGGGAGCAATCCAAAGGTTTCCTAAGAAGTTTCCATCTGTTTTAATCAAGTTCTGATCCTATTATACTAAAAACCATTATTTTTGAAACACATATTCAGAATATTTTTGAAACTTGTATAGAAACTCAAATGTTACACAATAAATATTGAAGGAAAGCATGACATTTTAACAAATTTTATCAAAAATTAAATAAATTAAAAAAAGTCAGAGTATTTACAATCTACAAATATTAGAAAAATATCAAATGAATTTCTTAAAATAAAAATAGTTGTTATATTTTTGTCCATCTAAAAGCAATTCAAAGGTTTCATGAAAATTTCAATTTGTTTCCATCAGGTTTTGGCCTACTTATGTTGTTTTTGAACTGTCTTTAAATCATGATATTTTTTAATTACAATTTCAGAATAAATTTTAAACCTATTTAGAAATTCAAATGTTGAATGTATCAAATTTTATCAAAAATTAATTAAAAAAATAAAATATTTATAATCTAAAAATATCAGAAAAATATCAAACACATATCCCAAAATAGATTTAAGTTTTAATTTTGTTCATCTGGGAGCAATTCAAAGGTTTTCTGATAGTTTCAACTTGTTTTCACCAGGCTTTGACACCAAAAATAATATAAGTGGGTCTAAGTCATGATTTTTTGGACCACACATTTGAGATATGCTTGAAACCTTTTTAGAAACTCAAATTTACAAAATATTAAATGAAAGTCAATTTTTGTTTAAAAAGTAAAGAAATAATAAAAATTCAGAGCAGAAAAATATCAGCTAAATTTTTTAAAATATAAAAGTTGTGTATTTATCTATCTGGGAGCAACTGAAATGTTTCTTGAAAACTTTAACTTGTTTTGATCCAATTATACTATTTTTTGAATTGCCCCAAAACTGTGTCTAAATCATAGTATTTTTTTTACCACACTTTTAGAATAGGTTTCAAACCTATTTAGAAACTATTTTAAGTGAATCTAACTTTTTAAGACTCAAAATCAATAAAAAAATTTTTAAAGGCTTAAAAATAAAATGCAATGGTTATATGGACCTTTCAAATTTATTTTATTTTTTATAAAGTATTTAAAAAATTTTATATTATATATTTATTTTTTTAAATATATAAATTTTATCATCATATTATTTTTTATTACTTTATAGGTAATAAAATTATTATTTTAAATTTAAAATAACTTATATAATTAGTTAATATATAAATTAATATATTATTACATTATTTAATATTATTTATTTTAAATCGATCCGTGTTTGGTTCAATTTAATAAATTTGATAAAAGTTTCTTTTATCATTTTAAAAGTTCGAAGAAATTTTTAGAAAAGGCGATCCTCCCAACTGAGAATTTCTATAATAAGAGAGCAAATTTATCTTTAAAAATAATATTATTTTATAAAATAATATAATATAAACGGAGATAAGGAGATGCAACAATGAGTAAAAAAATTTGAAGGTTTTAGTTTGATCTTACTTTAAATCGTTGATAACACAATTTGACCAAACGGAAGTCAGTATTAAACTTCTTAACATATCTAAAAAAATTAAAAACAAAAAAAAATAAAAAACCAACTGCACCACAAACCAACTTTTTTCTCGTTGTCAGACGATAGCAATCGTTTCTTATCGAGCCTAGCGACCTCCCGAGGAAGAACCTTAGTTGCTTTGCGATACTTCTACTCTAATCGCTCCTCCGCTCGTAGCAACGACACTGTCGTTCATGCAAAAGTGCCACATCTCTTCACTGTGGTCGATTTCTCGCTTGAGGACGTCGTAGTTTATACTTATACGTCAATCTAGTATTTTACTCCAATATAAAATATATTAATATTGGCTTCCACTTTGTACGAAATCAAGTTGTCCGACATTAACTACGTGTTTCTCATGTACATACGACTAATTAACTATCAGACTTACTCACAAAGCCTCTCACTCATAAACTATTTTTATTACATCGGTCCAAGATCGATATTCTTGACATGAGCACTATCTTACGGAGACATGATAGCAGATAAGATTTTCCTAACTGTACGAAAAAATCTCACTATTTTGTTGAGAAAAATTCTTCCTCCTAACTTGTATAAATAGAAAAAATATATCAATAAATTTTAATGAAAAATATATCTTATATCACTATCAACCATCCGCTAAGAAAACAAAACCCCGCTGCAGCACTACAAACACACTCTCTCGTTTCTCTCTATCAACGCCGTAAGAAAACAAAAGAGAGTTTTCTTCTCCGCCAAACTTCTTCCCTCCTTCCTACCCAGATCAGTCCTCTTACCAAATCTTAAAGATCCTATTCGTTGTTTTTTTTTTTTAGTTTATATATAAAGATATATTACATTAGAGATATAGTTGTTGACTAGTTTAAGCTGATAAAGATGTAGTGATGTCATTGCGAGGTTTTGAGATTGCATTCCATCTTCATAATTATCATTCGAAAACGAATAAGAAAATAGTACCTTTTCACTCTATTTAATGTGCTAATTATTGAAATGGCTTTATCATCCCAATGCATAGAGTCAATTGGTTCATTTCCAATCAGCGAAAGTACATCAAGTGTTATGGTATAAGCAACGAGATGGCTGTGCATTAATGATTGTCAATTTGGTGGGTGTTTATTTTGCAAAATGCGTTTGTATAAGGATATATATATGTATATATATATATTTCCAGATATGTGGCGAAGATTTAATTTAATAAAATTTATCAAATGAAAGAGATTTCAAAATTTTAATTAATAGGTATGGTATATTATTACCGAATCGATATTTTAAATATATAAATTTATTGAATGATAATTAGGAATGATACATTATCTTTAAATCAGTTTTTTTCAGATTAAAAATATTTATAGGATGAGATTTTGAATCATCCATTTTTGAGTGAATATATTAAAATATTCTAAGAATTTTAACAAAGTGACATGATCAAGTGCTTGGTGTAAAGCTATGAACGAAGAAATTATATCCCTATCGTAAAAATCCTAACTTGCAAGTCGTAGGTCTTCCGTCCAGAAAAGAATAATTAATTAAAGTGGACTCAATTCAAAAGCATAAGGCAATGGGATCTGGCAACATACTGTCTATAATTTTATATTGATCAGTATTGTCATGATAGTGATATTAGTAAATGGGAAAATAATTTTAGTCATCTTCTTTAAAATATTTGGTGAGGACCTGCTTGCATATCATTTCAAGTGTTCTTTATGATAATTGATCCTCTTACAATAATTTATTAGATTATTTAGATAACATAATTTATTAGATTATTTAGTTTCGATCAATTAAATTATTTTAATTAGAAAATCAATTGATCGAGGACTATTAACATATTGATATCTTATGTTTTGATGAACTTAAAATTTTTATCTAAATTTATTATTTTAAAATAATTATTAATTTTATTATTATTTTTAAATTATGTTTATAATATTGATGTGATTGTTATCATGTATGTGACTATATTAATAGTCTATACTTAAAGTATAATTTGTAAAAGGAGCTATGAGACCATAATAGTATGATGGTGGTGATGGTGATAGAAAAGCTTAATAAGGATCATTGTTATCGATGGTGGTGATGAAAAGCTTAATAAGCATCAAATATAGACTGAAGGGGGAAAATAACACAAATTAACATAAAAATGAGACATCTTTACGCAAATCATTGTCCTAAATGGTTACACAAAATGTAAGGATTTAAACAAATTATATAATCTCATAACCAAGTATGTATAATTCTTTGATGTGAAGACTTTTTTGGCTTGCGAATGATGAATGACATGTTAAAATAAATTTGAGGAGTATGATTGATACGTTAATGAACAACTCTCATTTTATTTGATCGTTAGAACTAGTAAGTATCTTAAGAGTTTTAATTAATTTTTAATTACTTAGGATGAGTCCTAACTAAATTCAAACTCTTTCATGGATTATAATTTAGATTATGGATTAAGTGAAGTGAGAAGACTAATCTTTAGAAAATTAAGATTTGTTCGTGATGAAAATAATAGAAGATAAGAACAATTATTGAAGAAGCTTTATTGAAGAAGTGAAAAAGCTTAAATATAGTAACATGTCCCTCTCCTATTTATACATATTAGGAGGAATGATTTTCCTCAACATAACAGTGAGATTTCCTCATATAGTTGGGAAAATCTTATCTTTTATTAGTTCATATAAAACATTTGAGTCTTAATGTCTCCATGAGAGGAAGAGGCAAGACACTTTGGGTGCTCTTGATATTTTTTCTCTAATAGATATAAAGAGGATAGAGAGAAGAGCTGTTTAGATCTTATGTTTAAATTTGAGTTAACCCAAGGAAGAGTGATTGTTTTTTTCGATATAGTAAAGATTTAATTTTTTCTAGATAGCAAGTTATAAAATCATATTAAATCTTATATCAACTTTCTAATATGTTTTCTATTTGATGATCTATGTTTCTCTCCCTACAAAATAGGTGGTATCAAAGTCCAAAAAGATTAAGTGATTAAAGATTTGAAAAGAATGTCATCAATTATTTCTATTGGTTTTATTGTGAAAAAAATTGATGGAAAAAATAATTTCACCATATAGTAAAGGAGTGTGAATGATATTATTATCTAAAAGAAAAATTGACCAGATGAGCAAGCAAATTAGAGAAGATAACGACAAAGATAAGAAGAAGATGTGTAAATACTATACGTCTTTGCTTCCTAATAATCTTATAAATAATATTATCGATGATAGCTCAAATTTGATTTAAAAAAAAAAACGTGCACGAGATAGAAAGGTGCGTGAATTTAAGAAAAAAAAAAGTTAAAATTTGAGACTTTTGTTAGATAATCAACTGGTTAAACTTTATCAATTTTGGTCTAAATTTAATGTGGAGAATCTTTATAATAAGCTCAACAATCTTAATGGTATCGATCTATAATTTATTATTTTTGAGATACTTTTCTGCTATACCCACTTGGTGAGATGTTAGAGCTAGCCCCAGAAAATTTACCACAAGATAATTTTGACAACACAACAAAGACAATAAAGCGAAAAGATAAAAGCGAGAAGAACACCATATTTACGTGGTTCGGTCAATTAACTTTGACCTACATCCACGGACGAAAGAGGAGCAAATCACTACTATGAAAAGGGACAATTACAAATGCCTTAGGAAGATGTTCCTAGGCCATAAAACACCCGAAAATACTAAACAAGAAAAACCCAAAGTATAAGTCCAAATTATTTAACTGAGTGTGGACTTAAATCAAAGTAAATACTTAGGTTTTCTTGTGGTGCAACTTGTGGTGCCTCTTGTGGTGCATCTGACTTCAAAGCCCAAGCCCTTATTTATAGTTCCAATAGGAGATAATAAGTCTGGTTTTCCCGATATGGGACTATGAGACTTTCCAAACTAACAAATCTCCACCTTGGCATGTCCCAATAAAACTTGCTCCACCTTCTTCATAACAGCCCCAACGGGCAATCACCAACAATGAATATCAACCAAGTCCAAGCACTGCTTGAACTTGTAAACCGGAAGAGGCTTCGTAAACATATCAGTTGGATTATCCTTCGTATGAATTTTCTGAACAAAGATTTTTCCCTCAACAATGATATCCCATTTGCATCCAACAATTTTCTTATCTAAAGGCGGCTTCACAAGATCCCAAGTTCTATTCTGATAGAGAGATTATATTTCTTCATTCATCGCAATCAATCACTTAGCAGAATTATCATAAGAAACTATATCTGAGTAGGAAGTAGGCTCACTAATTTCACTTGTTTCTTCTGTAACAGACAAAGCATATGCAACCAAATTTGCATATCTTTGTGGTGGTCGAATATTTCTCCATGGTCTATCCTTGGCTATGGAATATTGCTCTTCCTTTGAATCAACTTCGTCAGTAGACTCAGGACCATCTACTAGCATTCTTTGAGTAGAAGAGTTCGACTTAAAAGAATCTGAACTACCAATCTCAAGCTCCACCTGCTTTTGCGCACTATCATTTGTACAACTATTAGAATCCTCTTTGGAAGATAACATAAACAATTAATCAAAAGTAACATCTCTACTGATTACAAATTTTGGGGATTTGGGATCAGAACACCATAATTTGTATCCTTTCACCCCAGAAGCATACCCAAGGAAAATGCATTTTTTAGCCCGAGGCCCTAATTTTTCTTCATTTACATGCATGTATGCTGGACACCCAAAAATTTTTAAATCAGAGTAATCAGCAGGAGTACCTGACCAAACTTCCTCTGGAGTTTTAAAGTTAAGTGCTACAGAAGGAGCGCGGTTGACAACGTAATAGGCCATATTAATCGCCTCTGCCCAAAAGTCCTTTGTCAACCCTACATTTGAGATTATACACCTTGCTCTCTCCAAGAGTGTTCTGTTCATACGTTCGGCCACACCATTTTGCTGAGGCGTTATCCTAACAGTGCGATGCCGAATGATTCCTTCATTTTTGCAAAATTCTTTAAAGTCACCTTCACAAAATTCCATGCCATTATCTGTTCGAAGCCGCTTAATCTGTTTACTTGTTTGCTTCTCAATCAAAGCCTTCCATTGTTTAAAGGTTAGAAAAACATCATTTTTATGCTTCAAAAAATAAACCCAAACTTTCCTGGAATAATCATCAATGAAAGTCAACATATACCTGGCACCACCCTTAGACTGAACATGAGTTGGACCCCAAAGGTCTGAATGAATATAGTCAAGAGTACCTTTCGTTTTGTGAACTGTCGGAGAAGTAAAGCTGACTCTTTTCTGCTTTCCAAAAATGCAGTGTTCATAAAAATCAAGTAGCCCAGTACTCTGTCCGCAAAGTAAACCCTTTTTGCTCAATATGCTCAAACCTTTTTTGCTCATATGACCCAAACGCATATGCCATAATTTGGTGATGTCAGAATCAGACAATGATGATGATGAAACTGCAACCGAACCTGTGATAGTAGTTCCCTGAAGAAGAATATACAAGCTACCAGACCTACAAGCTTTCATAACAACAAGAGCACTTATAGAAACTTTCATAACTCTACCTTCAGCTGTGTATTTACACCCAAGGGCCTCTAGGGTGCCTAAAGAGATGAGATTCTTTTTTAAATCAGGAACATGTCTAACATTAGTGAGCGTCCTCACAATACCATCATGCATTTTAATTCGGATTGTGCCTCTACCAACAACATCACATGCGGCATTATTGTCCATCAAAATAATTCCACCATTACAAGATTCATATGTGGAAAACAAATCCCTATTGGGACACATGTGATAAGAACAACTTGAATCTAAAATTCATTCATTTTTAGACATCGTCCTGTCATCAGTAGCAAAGAAAATATTTTCAACATTCTCATCAGATGCTACACTAGCTTCAGCGGAATCAGTAGTTTTCTCAACAAGTTTTCCCTTTTGCTTTAATTTATTTTTCAATTTAAAGCAATCAGTCTTAATGTGCCCCATTTTATGACAATATCTGTATTCTAAATTTCTATGTTTGGATTTATATCTAGATTTAGATCTACTACTGTCAAATTCTCTTTTATCCATTCTCCCCCTAACAACCAGACCTTCAGCTTGATTCCCTCTACTTTCCCCAGTGATATTCCTATCTATCTGCTCCTTAGATTTTAGTGCAGATTTAATTTCTTGATACGAAATTGTTCCTTTTCCATAAATCAAAGTATCACGGAAATGCTTAAAAGATTGGGGAAGAGAACACAAGAGTAACAAAGCCTTATCCTCGTCATTAATTTTTGCATCTATATTCTCCAAATCCATAACAAAAAAATCAAACTTATCAAGATGCGAGAGTATAGATGTACCTTCAATCATCCGAAGCATATATAGACTCTACTTCAAGTAGAGACGATTCTCCACTGTTCTCTTCATGTACAAGGCTTTAAGCTTGTCCCACATGCTTTTCCATAAATCATCATTCCACCCCCCCTCCCCCCCCCCTCCCAGCTTCTATCTGCTGCAAGGTTATGGCTTGCAGCAAGATAGTTCTTCCTCCGAGTGTCGATCGAACAAACACAACTTCACTTTGTTACCTTAGACCGACAGCAAGAATACATGCCTGAAATAATTTCATTGAACTTTGCCTTGAAATTAAATTTAACCATCGTTAAAGATTTCGGTACCGATTTATGACAAGTCATTTTGAGCCAAAACGATGTCTAATAAATTTCACCCGCTGCTCTTCCCTCCCTCCCCCCTTTCCTCTCCATTTTCTCCCTTATCTGCGGATAATCTTTTCTCTTCTTTCCCCTCCCACTTCCCTTCCTCCTTTTCCTCTACCCTCCCTCACATTCCTATTTTTTAAATAAAAATAACAAGATATTACTAATCCAAGATCAAATCAAATAGAATTTTTTTTTTATTAAACTTCTAAAACAAATACTTACAATTCTTAAACAACTCTTAGACTTGACTTAAATACTTGATGCTTGAATTAATCTATATATAGATACCACGTATTTATAAATATAAAATATAAGAATCCTTAATCTTTATAACTCTATCTAATCTTATTTTAAATCTTTTAAAATATATTTTAAACTAAGAATTCCTTATCTCTAAAATTTTATCTAAACTCATTTAAAATATAAATTATTAATTTATGATCTTCTGAAATATACTTTAACTTCTTAACACTTCCCTTTAAAGTATACTTTATAAATACCGACTTGATCTACAAAGTCATGCCCATAACTACCATACTTATATCATTTATAGAAATACGATCCCAACTAAAGTATTTTTCCAAGGTGCATGTGAATATTACCATCCAAATCTTCTTATACTGCCTAGAAATCTATTTGAATCAAGTTGCTGTTGGGCTGATGGCCCATATTCAGCCCATGTGGGCTTTATCAGCCCACAACCCACACCCTCTCTTAATCTTAACCCTAATTAAGATTAGGGGGGTGTGGTGGCTGCGTTTTAGAGGCAGATTAAGGCTATAAAAAGGCAGCAACGAGGCAGATCTTTGAGGCCACGGGATTCCAAAGAGAAGAAAGAGATCAAGGCAGAAAAGGAAGAGAAAGAAAGGGAAGAAGACAAGGACAACGCAGAGAGACTTTCACAATCATCTAGTAGTATTCTCATCTCAGGTTAGATCAAATCTACAGTAGACTCTTGCTGTGATTACTTGGGGAGGTTTTAGATATTGTGGACAGTGACGTGATCCTTGTATCCCAGTTATTCTCTTGTGGTTGTTGCTAGGGTTTTGGGCAAGAGATTGAGATTTGTATATTCATTATTCTCATAGTGGATTATCTCTAGTTTGCCCCGTGGTTTTTACCCTTCACATTGAAGGGGTTTTCCACGTATATCTTGGTGTTCTGTTTGATTGTGTTTCCATTTTATTCCGCTGCGTATTTTGGTCTTCTAGTATTTGTTCCTATACAAAGGTTATTCTTCTTTTTATCCCCATCAACTGGTATCAGAGCGGGGTTTTGGTGATTTAATTTTTGTATTTGAACATGGAGGCCAGTAATATTTCTCGCATGATTAGTTTAAATGGAAATAATTGGATGATATGGAAACCAAGAATGGAAGATCTCTTGAATTGCAAAGATTTGTATGGACCTTTGCAAGGGGATAGTGCAAAACCTACAACTATGACAGATGATGAGTGGAAGAGGTTAGATCGAAAAACAATTGGGTTTATTAGACAGTGGCTTGATGATAGTGTCTTTCACCATGTTTCTACTGAAATTTCTGCATATTCTCTTTGGAAAAAATTGGAAAGTCTCTATGAGAGAAAAACAGCTGGCAACAAAGCTTTTTTGATCAGAAAACTTGTGAACCTAAAATATAGAGAAGGTGCTTCTATTGCTGAGCATTTGAATGAAATGCAGAGTATTACTAACCAGTTATCCTCTATGAAAATGTCTCTTGATGATAAGTTGCAGGCATTGTTACTTCTCAGTTCATTACCAGAAAGTTGGGAGACACTGGTGGTTTCCCTCAGTAATTCTGCGCCAGATGGTATTGTCATTATGAGTCAAGTAACAAGCAGTTTGTTGAATGAGGAGTTGAGAAGAAAGAGTTCAGCAACATCTCAGAATGATTCACAGTCACTTATCTCAGAGAACAGAGGAAGGTCAAAGTTCAGAAGCAGTTCACGTATGGGTAGGAGCAAGTCAAGATCAAGAAAAGATATTGTTTGCTATAACTGTGGTGAGAAAGGACATTACAAGAACCAATGTAAGCAACCTAAGAAGAACAAGAAAAAGGGAAAAGAAGTGGAGTCTACAGAATCAAAGGATAATACTACAGCTACAGTGCAGGGTGGTGATTATTTGATTTTGTCTCCTTCTGATGATATTTTTTCTTGTGTGTGTTAGGATCTTGAGTGGGTGATTGACACAGGTGCTTCTTATCATGCTACACCTCGGAGGGAGTTTTTTGCTACATACAGGTCTGGAAACTTTGGTGTTGTCAAGATGGGCAACTATGGCACAGCAGACATCATTGGCATGGGTGATATCCATTTAAAGACCAACCTTGGCTGCAAGTTGGTACTTAAGGATGTGAGACATGTGGTTGACTTGAGGCTGAATTTAATTTCAGTTGGAAGACTAGATGATGAGGACTATGAAAGCAGATTTCACAGAGGGCAATGGAAACTCAGTAAGGGTTCTCTTGTTATAGCTAATGGAAAGAAATGTCATACTTTGTACAGGTTGCAGGCTAAAGCTTATGGTGAGCAGTTAAATGCTACAGAGAAAGACTTCAGTATGGAGTTGTGGCATTGGCGATTGGGACACATGAGCGAGAAGGGGCTGCAAACTCTTTCCAAGAGAGAGGTATTACCAGATCTCAGAGGTATACATCTGAACCCTTGTATTGATTGTTTAGCTGGTAAACAACATAGAGTTTCATTTGCTAGTGCTGCTTTGTCTAGAAAAATGCATGCCTTAGACCGTGTTTATACAGATGTATGTGGTCCTTTGAGGACAAAAACTCCTGGTGGATCTGTTGATGTTCTTGGTATAAGTGGTGCACTTTATTTTGTCACTTTTATAGATGATTTTTCTAGGAAAGTTTGGGCCTATGCTTTGAAGACCAAAGATCAGGTTATTAATGTCTTTAAAGAGTTTCATGCCAGGGTTGAAAGGGAGACAGAAAGGAAATTGAAATGCATAAGATCAGATAATGGTGGTGAGTATACAGGATTGTTTAATGACTATTGCAGGTCACATGGAATCCAACATGAGATGACAGTTCCTGGTACACCTCAGCATAATGCAATTGCAGAGAGGATGAACCGCACCATCATGGAAAAGATCAGATGTATGCTTTCACAGGCCAAGCTACCCAAAAGGTTTTGGGATGAGGCTTTGAGGACTGCAGTTGATGTGATCAACTTATCACCATGTACAGCCCTAGATGGTGATGTTGCAGAGCATGTATGGTCAGGGAAAGATGTTTCCTACAGGCATTTGTAAGTGTTTGGTTGTCGTGCATTTGCACATGTTCCAGATAATGAGAGGTCCAAGCTGGATGGTAAGTCTAAAGAATGTATTTTTCTTGGTTACTCACATGATCAGTTTGGTTACAGGCTTTGGGATCCAGAAAAGCAGAAGGTGTTCAGGAGTAGAGATGTGATCTTCTTTGAGGATCAAACCTTTGAGGATTTGAAGAAGAAGGCACCAGCCAAGACTTCTGCAGAAGGATTAGCAGATTGTGACCCAGTTACTCCTCCAGTATATCAGGGTGATGGGGGAGATATGCAGGAAGATGGTGTAGAACCTGATATTGATCTACCTGTAGGACATGTTGAGCAAGAAGAAGTAGGAGAGCAAGTTCCCGCAGAACCTCAGTTGAGAAGATCTTCTAGACAACGTCAACCTTCCAGAAGATACTCTACAGATGAGTATGTGATGCTTACTGATGCAGGTGAACCAGAGAGTTACCAGGAAGCAGTTGAGAGTGAGCAGAAAGAGAAGTGGTTAGCTGCTATGCAGGAAGAGATGGATGCTCTTCAGAAGAACCACACTTATGATTTGGTGCTGCTACCAAATGGAATGAAGGCCTTGAAGAACAAGTGGGTTTTTAGGTTGAAGACTCAAGAATATTGTTCTCAACCAAAGTACAAAGCTAGATTGGTTGTGAAAGGCTTTGGTCAAAAGAAAGGTATTGACTTTGAAGAGATATTTTCTCCTGTTGTTAAAATGTCTTCTATTCGTGTTGCTCTTGGTATTGCTGCTAGCCAGGACTTGGAGGTTGAGCAGTTAGATGTGAAGACAGCTTTCCTTCATGGTGATTTGGAGGAGGAAATTTATATGGAGCAACCAGAAGGCTTCAAAGTCAAAGGTAAAGATAATTTTGTCTGCAAGTTGAAGAAGAGCTTGTATGGGCTAAAGCAAGCTCCAAGACAGTGGTACAGAAAGTTTGATTCATTTATGACAGAAAATGGATACAAAAGAACGGCTTCAGATCATTGTGTGTACATCAAATGGTTTGGTGAGGATTTTATTATTCTCTTACTTTATGTTGATGACATGCTTATTCTTGGGAAAGATATGTCTAAAATTGACAGGTTGAAGAAGGAAATGAGTGAGTCTTTTGCAATGAAGGACATGGGGCCAGCAAAGCAAATACTAGGTATGCAGATTTCTCGTGACAGGAAAAATAAGAAGATTTGGTTGTCACAGGAGAAATACATCGAGAAGGTATTGGAAAGATTCAGTATGAGCAATGCTAAGCCAGTTGGTTCTCCTCTTGCAGGTCACTTCAAGTTGTGCTCAGAACAGAGTCCGTCAAGTGATGAGGAGAAGGAGAAAATGCAAAAGGTTCCTTATGCTTCAGTAGTTGGAAGTTTAATGTATGCAATGGTATGTACGAGGCCAGACATCGCATATGTAGTGGGTGTTACTAGCAGATTTCTTGCAAATCCAGGCAAAGAGCACTGGGCAGTAGTGAAGTGGATTTTTAGATATCTCAGAGGGAGCTCTAAGGTTTGTTTAAGCTTTGGAGGTGGACCACCTGTGTTGACAGGTTACACAGATGCAGATATGGCCAGAGATATAGATACGAGGAAGTCTACTTCAGGTTATGTACTTACTTTTGCAGGGGGAGCTGTGTCATGGCAATTCAGGTTACAAAGGTGTATTACTCTCTCCACCACAGAAGCAGAATATATTGCTGCTACAGAGGTATGCAAAGAAATGTTATGGATGAAAGAATTCTTACAAGAATTGGGGCTGAAACAGGAAAATTATGTGGTGCATTGTGACAGCCAAAGTGCCATCCATTTGTGTAAGAACCCAATGTTTCATTCCAAGTCAAAGCATATAGATGTCAGATACCACTGGATTCGAAATGTATTTGAAGAGAAGCAGTTGCAGCTTCAGAAAATTCATACAGATGACAACGGAGCAGACATGTTGACGAAGACCTTACCAAAAGAAAGACAGGAGATATGCCGACAGTTGGTCGGCATGGCTTCACATTGAGGAGTCATGGGACAGCCTCCCTTATGGGCTGAAGGGGGAGGTTGTTGGGCTGATGGCCCATATTCAGCCCATGTGGGCTTTATCAGCCCACAGCCCACACCCTCTCTTAATCTTAACCCTAATTAAGATTAGGGGGGTGTGGTGGCTGCGTTTTAGAGGTAGATTAAGGCTATAAAAAGGCAGCAACGAGGCAGATCTTTGAGGCCACGGGATTCCAAAGAGAAGAAGGAGATCAAGGCAGAAAAGGAAGAGAAAGAAAGGGAAGAAGACAAGGACAACGCAGAGAGACTGTTCACAATCATCTAGCAGTATTCTCATCTCAGGTTAGATCAAATCTACAGTAGACTCTTGCTGTGATTACTTGGGGAGGTTTTAGATATTGTGGGCAGTGACGTGATCCTTGTATCCCAGTTATTCTCTTGTGGTTGTTGCTAGGGTTTTGGGCAAGAGATTGAGATTTGTATATTCATTATTCTCATAGTGGATTATCTCTAGTTTGCCCCGTGGTTTTTACCCTTCACATTGAAGGGGTTTTTCACGTATATCTTGGTGTTCTGTTTGATTGTGTTTCCATTTTATTCCGCTGCGTATTTTGGTCTTCTAGTATTTGTTCCTATACAAAGGTTATTCCTCTTTTTATCCCCATCAGTTGCTTCATTCAAAAACTTCTAGAACTATTTGGAATACTTCTTGACTCAAAGTCTGATTCAAACTTATTAGATGGAAGTGTTAGGATCGTAAAGGTACTAAGAGAGAGAGGGTTGAATTAGTGCTTTCAAAATAAAGTTTCGATCTGAAAGTTTAATTGATAAATCCACATCGAAAATGCATTTAACTTGGAATGTGAGTAAAGGTAATGAGCAACTAAATTAGTTAATAATAGCAAAGAAAAGTATAAAGATAAATGCAGACTAGATTTATACTGGTTTGGTTGTCTCGACCTACGTCTACTCCCGATTCTTCTTCCCTCGAGACCACCGACTTTTACTACCGATCTTCTTTTCAACGAGCGAAGATTAACTAACCTTGTTACAACCCTTTTTTTCTTTTCACAAGCTCAGGAGAGAACCTTCACACATCTCTTTTACAATATTATCTTACACATCCCTTAGAATGACTTCTAAAGTCAATAAGGAAGAGACTTTATACATTTTAAGAGAATTTACAATACTTCTATCTTAAAAATTCTTGCTCTTTTTTTTACTTCATCAAGCAAGTATGAGTGGGGTATTTGTAGACCCCAAACGATTACAAAAATAGAGCCAAAAATTTAAATATTTGAAATTTTAGGTATTGGCGGTACTATCGCCTATGCTTGGCAATACCATCGCTTAACAAAGCTTGAGAACTTGGGCTCTAGTAGTATCACTAATTGGTTGGGTGGTACTATCATTGGCCTAGGCGATACCACCACCTGCTTGGACAGTACTATTATCGGGATTTTCAAAAAAAGTATATTTTGTACTCTTTAACTCACAAGCGGTACCACCGCCCAACCCAACTCCAGGTCATTAAATTGACCTTCCAATAGGCCCAATTCAACCCTAGTTCAAGTCCAATAGGCTTATAATTAAGTTGGCATGACTATGCCCTAAAATCAACTCAAATAGACTATAAATAACTTTGATCAAGACTTAATAACTCTAATTACAATCATGAAGCCTTCAGCATGTTGTCCGACATATCATCTGCTCGTTTGACACTTCATCCTAACCTCCAATGCATCATCCTTTCTTTCAATATATTGTCTGATCCATCAACATGTTGACCTCTCACAGCATCCGATCTTTTTAGTACAATACTCGATCTTTCTGGCCCGATGCTTAAACTGATGATACAAAGTCCATCCTTTGGTACGTTGACCAATTTTCCAGCCCGACGTCTAATATCTGACATGATGCTTTCCGGCCCAATGTCTGATTCTCCCATTTCAATGATTCAAGTCCACGATCAAAGTTTTCCTGTGTTACTTATCTCAAATTCTTATTAGTTTATAAACTCATCAATTGATTTCATCATCAAAATTCGAGATTTAATAATCTCCCCCTTTTTAACTAAACTCCCGCTGTCTATATGCTATTTTCAAATATAACAAACTCAATTTTAAAAGATAATGATAATCTTTTAATGCTAGCCTTTGAATTTAAGTCAAAATAATTTTAATCATGAATCATAGTGACTTGTATCATTTTAATTAAAATGTCAAAATAATCATTACACAAAATAAAAACATCATCAATATGCATAAGTTAAAACATGATAATTTTTTCATGTCATCATAGAGTACAGTCGACTTCTCCCCCTTTGTCTTCGAGAAATGTACAAGTTTTTACTTCTCTTTAAAATATGCAAGTTATTACTTCTCTCTCCCACTTTGTCATCATCAAAAAAAGATAAGGATATCATGGATTTATTTACATCAATGTGTCAATCATAATACGAAAGACATGTAGAAGGCATAATATCCATACAACGATCAAATTCAAGAATAAACTTGTGTAAATTAGACCTAGTACCAAATTCTTCATGAAAACTAGCGGGCAATGATTTGAATATTTCATCTAGCAAAAGCCTACATATGTCTTTAGGTAATCCATGAGCAAAAATAAAATCATACATACCATTAACTTGAACTTTTTCTGGAATCCCACTAGCCTTAACACCTTTGGCTTCATCAAAATATATAGGTTGATGATCATCAATTGGTTCAGACAAGAAACAGTGACATATGTTTACATTATCTCCATCTTGGTTTGACAATTATTCTTTTTTATCTTCTCAATATTAGAATTTTCTCTTTATGAATATCATTACTCCCCCTATCGCTTTGCTCCATCAATAGTGATGAAAAAATAATAATAATAGATATGGATGAGGAAGAAGATGAACCAAAATCTGTACGAGCATTAGATGACAAAGGAATCTCAACCACAAGTTTTGAACGTGTATCACTTTCACTATTATAATTGATATTTTTAAAAGAAATTACTTGTGAAAAATAATAACAAAAAAACTTCATCAAACACAGCATCTCGAGATACCACATACCTATGTGTTTGTGGATCAATACATTTGTAACTTTTTTTTTTCATCATAGCTAATAAAGATATATTTCTTAGCCTTAGCATCAAGCTTGCTTCTCTTTGAGTCTAAAATATGAATATAATATGGAGAACCAAATACTCTAAAATATTTAACATTTGGTTTCTTACTAAACATGAGCTCATATGGAGACTTCAAATTGATTGGACTAAGAGTTCAATTAATTACATAAGTTGCACATGCCATATCGTCTGCCTATAAAATTATGGATAAATTCTTTGCATGAAGTCAATATTTATAAGTCTCCACGAGATATTAAATCTTTGTCTAGCCATATCATTTTATTATGATATATTTGTACATATAAATTCTCTTTTGATGCCAGACTCTTTACAAAAAGAGAAGAATCAATACTCTCTGCTAGTGCATAAAGCACTTTCAACTATTAACTTAAACTCTTAAAATTTTGAAAAAACTTCTGATTTTTTCTTTACAAAATAGACCTAAGTGAACCTTGTAAAATCATCAATAAAGAGAAGCATATAATGAGAACCTGAATAAAATAATATTTGAGTAAGTCCCATTAGATCATTATGAATAAGCTCCAAGGGAAATTTCCCTCTTGAAAATGATTTATCAAAGGGTTGCCGGTGTGCTTTGTCATATTGACACTCTTCACAAACTTCATTACTACTAAAAGCAATTAGATTAGGAAGATCACTCACTAAACTTTTCTGCATCATCTTCAATTAAAAAAAATTATATAAATAAGTTATTGCTAGATTTGTACTCATCTTATCAATATAAGAGGTTGATGTTGATAAAATATATAAATTTTTGACCCTTTTACCGGTGTGTACTATATTTAATTCTTTTACATTACCAAGAAACTTAACTTTATTAGGATAAAAAAATATAAAATTTCTAACATCAACTGCATTTGCAGTAGAGAAATTTTTTTTCTTTATTCCTAGAAAATGATACACTCTTTAATATAATAGGATCATTGTGAGGTTATGATAGTACATTCTTTTTCCACTTGGTAAATATTATTATCTATCGTGATAATTACATCATTACTTTCACAAAGATCGGTGAATTTGGTAATATTACTAGTGAGATGATGACAATTAACAATCCAATCATATTTAAAATTGATAGATGCCATAGCTTCAGTAGTTTCAACTATAAAGTATTTGTCCCAATCTTTATTCGTAGCATTAGAATAATCTTCTTTATTTGTAATATTTTTTCTTTAATCTTTATATGATAGTTTTTCTTGGCCTAACTTGTCATATCTATAACACTTGATCTTCTTTTGATTTGTACTATTGTTCGATGAAGCCTCTTGCTTACTGTTACCGGCATCATTCTTCTTTTTATCATTATCATTATCTTTTTTATTATTTATTATTTATTATTTGTAAAAATAACATCTCCATCTAGATGAGGCTTAGGCAACCATGCTACGGGATAGATGGGGCTTATGCAACCATGCTACATGACTTCGGTCAAGCTAAGTGAGGTGGTGATGACCATTCTACTTGTTTTCACCGTATATATATGACGAGGTATACAACTACAATATATATATATATATATATATATATATATATATATATATATATATATATATATATATATATATATATATATATATATATATATATATATATATATATATATATATATATATATATATATATATATATATATAATTTAAGAATTTTAAGATGGACGAAAATAAGTCTAAATCAAGCTGATAGTCATATTTGACACTTGTTAAACCTAAAAACTTGAACAAGTTGAGTTATTAACCAAATATATATCATCCAACCTTTTATTAGTTGGTCCACTATGGTATCCCCACGTCCTCAAAAGAATTCAACCACAGTAATTTTCTTAGAAGGAAATATTTCCTCTAATTAATAACTTATATGTTTCAAATTGAGCATGATATACAGAAGTGCATTCGCGACGATATGTCTGTGACAATGTATCTCACCAGTGACTTTGGGTTGAACTTGTATATGTGGTGCAATAAAAATGATCCTTTGATTTCTATAAGACTAGGAAACTGCAAGGTTTCTAATGGACCTTAACGAATCCTACTTATCAGACCATGGACAAATTTTATTGATCAGCTCTCTCTCTCTCTCTCTCTCTCTCTCTCTCTCTCTCTCTCCTTTCTTTAACCAACAGAGTATATTCGCCAGCTACATGACTTTCATGTCCACTTAATCATCAAAAGGAGTAATGATCCTTTATCACTCATGTAGAGCTTTTATAACTTCTATTTCTCTTCAAAAGCAGCCTAAGAATTTTTTTTTTGTTCATGCTATCAAATTAAGAACTCAAATGGTGAATGTAATACAAGAAGAAATTGATGCTCTTGAAGCTAATGAGACATGGAGTTTAATTTCAATGCAATCTGTTGATTTTTTTTACTAGATCTCTTATTTCAAATCAATTTTATCATTTACTCGGCAAGTTAGATGTCATGGATCTACACTCAAAAGTATAAAATACAAGTTTTCTAAATAAAAAAGAAATCACCATAGCCTAACAAATCTTCTCATCCTCATCCATGCACAAAACTCATCCCCATTTATTTGGATGAAACAATCCATGTTTATCATCTACCCAAATCTTCCGCTTCTCATCTGCTTTAAACTGTTCCAAAACAAATGAGTTGTTTTGGATAAAATATTTTATCACTCTCTTAATTCAAAATATTTGCAACTTAAAGTTGGCTTTTATAAAGATGTTGATAAGCTAATATATGATAGTATAAAAGTCTATTTGAATTTCTTCTTAATCTTAATGTTCATGAATAAAAATAACATTAAACTTTGATATTTTTGGTATTCCTGTAGAAGATAGAATTCTTCGTCATTATAATAATAGACTTATTTTCGTAGTAGATTTTAATTGGTCCATCTTACTTTCCTTATAGATCTATTAAAATTATCCAAAATTAAATTGTTTAACATATTGTACTTATAATCGAAATATATGTTGTGTAGAGCAATAATTTTTTTATTTTTTTAATTATTTATAAAATCACTCCTGATATGTTTTTTCTATCATAAACACAATGAACCCAATCACTATTAGTAAAAAAATATAACTTAAAATCTTTTACTTGATTATCATGGATGTCATAATTGAAATGTCTCTTGATGTATTTAAGAACTCTCTTGACTATTCCAAAATGATACTTGTTAGGACTGTACATAAATATTTGGTCTGTGTGAGATAAATTAACTCTTCAATTAAACTTTTATATTACTTCTCATCTTTTTTTATTTTTACTCTATCATATAACATAAGTTTATCATTTGTATTAATTGGAGTTTCTAAAATTTTATAAACATATATATACATATATATATATATATATATATATATATTTATATATACATATATATGTACATACATAATAATAATAATAATAATAAGATTCATAAAATAGAAATTTTAGTTCTTCTAGTATCTAGCAAGTTCATATCATTTCAAATGGAACTCACATATAAAATATGAGCATTACATTATTCAATTTTGTGGAATCATTTATCATGATAATAGGTGATTCATGCTTAACTCGATTTAACATATCAATATTATCTTTTATGCGACATATCAAAATTAACACATCCAAGAAAAAGACATACACTACACATGTCATTTAGTTCAATTACATAGTTATGATAACTAAAAGTCATAAAGTTACATAATAATTCATGTCGTTTTGGACACTGCGAAACTAAGATTGGTCAAAATTGAGTCATACTAATTTAGGAGGATAAATACAATATTTGTCTAATATGTTATTCACTTACATTGCTTCAAAATTGATGAGGAAGCTTTCTGAAGAATCTCTCTCTTTGTACCAAAATTCTCCATCCTGAGCTGAGCTGACTACTTGCCTTATGCTAAGCTTAAATCTTTAAACCTGGGAATTGTATAATAGACAAGTTTAGGGTTCACAATGAAGCAAAGAAGGGAAAGGAAAAGCAAAAGGTTCCTTAGGAAGAAGAAAAATAATTCTTAATTTCTCTCTCTTTTTCTCATTATTCCTTTCCAAAATAGATTTTTCTAAATAAATAAATAAATAAATATTGATATCTGATGATATACCAGACCTAATTAACAAGGATCGAATGCTTGAAATCTAATTAAATAAATTTCAGATGATAAAGATTTTATCATATCATAGTAGAATTATGAGATCAAGACATGCCTCTCTCTCTCTCTCTCTCTTATATATATATATATATATATATATATATATATATATATATATATATATATCCTGACATTTATATTATTATAATTGCTTCATAACGATAACAGAAAGATTTCCTCCGATAACAGGAAGATTTCCTCGAAAATCTTATCTTCTATCATGCAAAGAATGGTTTACGAGCAAGAGTCGTGAGTAAGCAAGAGCAGATCGCTGCTCGCTGCTGCTACTGCGACTGCTGTTGTTGTGAGAGCACAAGCATTCATTTCGTTCTCTTAAGTTCATCCTTCGTTCTCTTTAAGTCCGTCGACTGTTGACAGATTAACAAAGACTATTACGGTGAGGAAAATGAGGATTGGTTGCAGCGGCATTGGTCGTTGGCCGAAGGCAAGGGCGAAGCTTTGCTTTTCTCAACGGCTTTGATCGCTGGCCTTAAGCAAGAGCGAAGCTTCGCTTTTCTCATTGCTATGATACCATGATGAAAATAATAGAAGATAAAAATAATTATTGAAGAAGCTTTTTTTACTTTTTCATCAATAAAATTTTCTTTAATAATTATTCTTATTTTCTATTATTTTCATCACACAACTGAGAAAATATCAGCCACCGGACACAAACTGTAGAGCAAATGGTGATTTATTGTTTCGGAACTGAAAAGAAACCAAGGTTTTGGATTAGCACTACAAACTGGAAATGCAAATTGGTCCGTCACTTTTGGTCCTTGTTCCACATCCCTCTGATTCTTCCAAGGACATGGCTTTTCTTCTTCCCCGGGGATTCCTCATCCAAGTCGTCGGAGAACTGTAGGCTCACCAGCTTCCCCGCAGCAGACCTGTAATCGGAATCCGCAGCACCAGCCGTTTGATCAGCCGTAAGCATCACGATAGCTGTTTCAGCAGCCTTCCTCCACTGCTCCGCTTGCACCTTCAGCCTCCTCAACTCGGCCTCCATTTCTGTCTTCGCCGCTTGAGCTGCCTTCAGCTCCTCCGCCGCCCTTGTAGCCCTTTCGCTGTGTTTTTCGGCTTCTTCGGAGATGAATCCTAGCTTCGTCAGCGCGGTCTTCGTGGTCATCATCTCAGCCGCTGCTGCTTCGCAAGCATTATGCTTCTCTGTCTCCACCCTCCTCAGCTCCAGTTTCAATTTCTCATTGTCTTCAGAGAGTCTCCGCAGTGCCGTCTCCTTGTCGGCTAGTTTGGACTTCAAAGATATGACATCAGCTTCAGATTGAATTTGATGTTCCCGTCTTTTATCCATGTCTGCGAGCAGCTTCTTGTTCATATCTGAGATCCTGCGTAGCTCCACTTCCCCGTCGAACAGACTGGTCTGCAACACGGTGATCTCTGATTCAGCTTCACTTAGTCTCGATTTTAGTTCAGATTCTCTGAGTCCGGAGTCGGTACTCATTTTGTCCATGTCTGCGAGCAGCTTCTTGTTCATATCTGAGATCCTGCGTAGCTCCACTTCCCTGTCGAACAGACTGGTCTGCAACACGGTGATCTCTGATTCAGCTTCGCTTAGTCTCGATTTTAGTTCAGATTCTCTGAATCTGGAGTCGGTACTCATTTTGTCCATCATCTCATAAGTGCATTGGAGCTTCACCATGCTTAAGATCTGCTCTTGTTGATGCTCGACCAGAGCATCTTCAAGTGTTGACATCAACTGTTCCGCCTCGGAATCTGAAGAACCAAAGCAGATCTTCTTTGGATCGCCGAAATCGACTGAGGGTTGTATATGAGCGGTAAACTGTTCGTGCTGCAGTTTCTTTACAGTTTCTTCGAGTAACTTGACTCCCGTTCTGGATTCTTTCAACTCGGTAGCTACGATGCTGAAGGACTCCATGAGTTTTGATCCATCACTAAGGAGAGACTCGATTGTACTCTGGGCAGATTCCAATTGTCTCCTCGTCTCGGTAAGCGTGGATTTCGCCTCGGATTCGGCTTTTTCGCTGCTTCTGAGCTGGACTTTGAGGTTTTCGATGGTGAAAGATGCCTCTGCCAGATTCGTTTTCGAGGACTGGATCTCTAAATGATGAACCTCAGACTTCTTTGCGAGTGCGGCCTCGGATCGAAGGACCATCTCAAGCTGCAGTTTCAGCCTCCGCATCTCGTTCATGGCGGAGGCCAGCGCGGCAGTGTCAACCGAGTGCTGATTCTGGATAGCTTCCAGCTCGGACTGCCATGCACGGTCGCGTTCCTGAGAAATCTTTCGTAGTTCTTGAATCCGAGCGTCCTCTGCCGCCGACAGCTCCTCCATCTGGCCCTGGGAGTCTTCCAGCTTTAGAGACATGACCAGAAGTTCCTTCTTGGCCTCTTCTGCTTCCTGCTGGGCTCGTCTCTTCCATGATTCAGTTAAGTTCAGCTGATCCCTTGTCTTCTTCAGATCCTCCTGCAGCTGAGTGATCTGACATTCCAATTCAGTGACCCTACTCGGCCGTCTCCTCTGGATCAGAAGCAAAGAAAAGGAAGCAAGTGAGGATCCGTAATATCAATCTCCTCTAGCACGGGCTTAAATTCTTAGCAGGCTCAATATCAACCAAGAATTAAGAACAATTGAGTTTACTTGAATGAGATCCAGCATGCATATTTTTTTATGGACAAGTGCATAACAATTCCTTTAATTTCATCGTTGTTGGTATAGCAAAAGACCGAACCACTTCCTAATTTCTTCCTGATACACATGAATTTATTTGGATTTCTATTAAGGAGAGATTAATAGCAGACACCAAATAATAATAATAAGTAAAAAAACTGTGTGTCAAGTCACATATGTCATTATCACTCATATGATTGGTTTACAAAGCACATATGACTAATAGGTACCATCCGAACATAATTTCACTTGCTTCTGTCTCTCCTAAATTTTCACTGTTTTTCGATAGAAACTCTAAATTTTCAGCTGCTAATAGCATGCAATCACATATGCTAATTCCAATATGCATGAACTATCTCAGATTTCACATGATTCTCATGGAAGGTTTGTGATGATATGGTTTGATTTAAAGCTGCAATTAGACATAGCAATCAGATAAACATATCATGGTCCTTTGATTTCAAGATAGTTAGTGGTTCTCAGCGACGAAGGTTCCAGACATGGTATTACTATGATGACTGGATTGGGTACCTCAGTCTCCAAGGCTTTGGCTGTGCGGCATTCGATCCTGGGACTTCTGTCAGTGAGATGTTTCGATTGATTTATAGCAGAAGAGGTATTTGATTCAGATCCAGTCATCTTCATCGGACGCTTCGATCTAGGCGTCACCAGACAAGCCTTTGCTGGCACTTCGGCGTACCCATTCCTGCTCAAAGAGAAGAACTCATAGACAAAATAGAATCAGCAAGAAACATCAAAGCCGTTCTATTTATCAACTCGGATGACTGATCTAAGTGACCGACCACCAAGAGGTGTTATTACGAGCAGAAATTGTGTAGAGGTTCGTAAGTTCATTTGAATGGTAAATGTTATCCTCCAGTGGCATGGCAATTTTGCTTGAAGCTAAAGCCAAATTTGGCTTCAAGCTCTTAAAATCGAAATGCAAATCTCCAGATGCATTGTCAGGGAGAGAGGACCTACGACTTGAAGGAAAGAAGACAAACATGAAGCAAGCTACAAAACAAACAAAATAAGATTTGAGGAACCATGGAGAGAAGAAACAACAAATGGGCAAGTGTCTGAGATGGGGTGTTTCCGACACATGGGGGCCATCACCGGAGCTGAAATAGTACCAGGAAAAGATTCTGAGAACATCCGACTGACCATGGTGATGATGTCAACCTCGGTGTTCTTTGTGTGTAGGTTCAACCAAGTGAACATTCTGTTCCATTTCATATGATTGCCGGGGAACCTGAGCAAGTATGGATAGCCCCAAGAAATGGTAACCCAAACCAGTGTCATACCTTGTTTTGGATATCTGCATGCTGATTGCGTTATTTATCTTGTGACAGGCCAACCCTGCGAAGGAAGAAGTACAGGAAGACATCAGAGTGAGAGATTTGTGGGGAGGAAGGCACAGAGATGTCAAGTGGGAGAATGGAATTATTGTGCTTCTTCTCACCTCACCTTGTGTTAAAAACGCAAGCAAGGAGTATGAACAGCACTGGAACTTCCTTTTTCTTCACTCCGAACCTGCTCAGGTACGCAGAGTATCATCCCTACCAAATGAAGCACCGCAACCACCAAACGTGGGAACTGAGAAAAGGATTCGAGCAGAACTAGTGCCTTTTTTCCTTGGCCTCTACTCCACTTTCTTTCTCAGTTCAGCTGCATAAAACACTATAAAGTCACTGCAGAAAAAGTGATCGTTCACAGAGTGGTTCAGTCTACACTACTACTTGAATGTCTATAAAGATCTTTGAACTGAAACAACAAGATTGTGAATGACACAAGAATTGAAACTCACCAAGACTTGGTCTTCTTCGTTGCTCTTCTCCTTTCTCTCTCCAAACCTTCTTCTTCTTCTTCTTCTTCTTGTTGCTGCTCTTGTTTGTGCTTGCGATTCCCTGGGCTTCTGCCTACTTGTGGTTGTTAGTGGAGTTCCTCTCAAGCTAAGAAATGAGTACAGGAACAGGCTTAAAATATGAAACACATTGTATGAGAACAAAGCATGCATATACTATAAACTACTCTCACAAACAATGTTTCAGATAAACATTTTTCGCTTAAAAATAAATTTTAATTTAATAGTGCCATTCGAAGTCTTTAAAGATGAGGCAAAAAGAAGGCTCATATGAAAAAATATTTTTATATGGATGAAAGATTACAAAGATTGGAAAGTCCATTAGATTTCTGTCAGTATCATGATTGAGATGATCGAGTGTCACGGGTTACGGCCTCCGTAGCCAGTGAATCTGGAGAGGCAAATGGAACATGCACTGACCTGTGAAGATGTTTCCTTTTCTTGTCTTAGGGTTCCCTACAACTGATAGGTTCATACGATCCGATGCCTCACGTGAATCCAGCCGCAAGTTAGATGCATTTCTCAAGGCGGCATGATATATTAATCTTGTTCGATAAATTTGGGGAGAAACTTGAAACATATTGTTGTTGTTATATAAAAATATGAATTAAAAGGGTAAAAGAATTTAGGGTGGTGCATGTTGTTGCTCACTCCCACCCATCCATTTATGGTTCTCTTCACACAATAGCGTGTGTTCACGGGCGGGTGGATGAAAAGAATAAGAACAGGGAAAGGTATCTCCCAACAGCTTCCTACTTGTAGTAGGTGTGCAGAGGGACCAGATCATGACATGGAGATATGGGATTTGGGTTCCGTGATCTGCAATGGAAGCAATGCTTTCATATAAAATGAGGTTGGCTTTGGCTAAGAATCCCATCAAATAAGATGTTAGGTTTTTTACTCGTGCAAGCTCTCATCATAACCTAAGTTTGTCTTTCTCTTAGTGGCCCCAAAAGGTAGTGCTAAAGAGGAATCCTCTGTGACTAAATATTATCTTATTAATATTAATTCAAATTAGTTAATTAATCATAATTAGAAGAGATCAATTTCAGATTTTTTATATAAATGTTATTGATAAGGGAGATTGACAAATCGATTGCATAAGTGATGGACAAGTACTAGATAGTTTGATACATATCCTCACGATTGAATAATAATCTAATATAACAAAACTATATTCTTATCTTAGATTAGAGTACAAGTCTTTTAGATTATCTTAAAAATTACAAGTCTACATTCACATCTCTCGTATCCTTTTAACTTTATTAACTTAAGCATTAGAGTATCTTTTCTCAAGTACACCCCCAACATAATTTTTATAGGATCACTTATCGAACCTCCTGTCTATCCAACATCTCTTGTAACAAATTTAGACATAGGATCTAGATTGAATCTGAACGTTTGATATATAACATAATTAAAACCTAAACATCGTATCTCTTCAGCATAAGATTTGTGATAAGTTTGAATGCTAGATTCAAGTTGAATCCGAACCCCCTAATACATGCAACAATTAAAATTTAAACCTTATATCTCTCGAGTATTAAACTATGTGACAAGTTCATTAATAATATATGAAACAAACATATATATATATATATATATAATATTATAATATCAATCATATATGGAACAATTAATAATTAAGAAAGTATGTATTTATGAAGAATCTTTACATTTTCACAAACATATATATTATAATATTAGTGCAAGAAAAATATATAAGATGGAAGAGATATCTGGAAAGCAAATGCCTTGTTTGGCATTAATTAAACCCTGTACGTGAGGCAAAAGCGTTAACGGTAAATGGTGGGGAACAATGATGCGTATTAATAAAGCAAAGCCGCACTCTTTGTCTTTAAGCGTCTGCAAACCATTTCTAGGAGAAGGCGATGTTTGGTCAGAGTCCAACAACTACACTGAGGAGAGTAATCAAAGTTTCCACTTAGGTTCCAAATTAGTGTACATTAGAAAAGGAAACAAAATATATATGGGAACCCTTCGGCTGCTTCTCTGTTTTGAGATGAGATCTTACGCTTCGACCATGAACATGAGATTGATTGTATGAAAGACGAAATCGGAAAGAGAAAAAAAATAAAGATATATATCGAGATCGAATAAGCATCTAATTAGAGGAATAATTTCTCTCACATCGATTGTTATGTCTTCTGAATTTGTCTCACGTCACTGTTGGGAGAAACAAAGGAACAAACTTTGTATACAAAGAAATAGAGGAATAAATTTGTATACCAACAAATACAAATAAACCACGTGCAACCAAATTAAATAAAATCATAATAAAATAAGATACTAAGATTTACGTGAAAAGGAGGTAAAAATCATGGAACAAATAAGAGAAAATCCATTATAAGAATAATGAATATATAAATTTTAAAATCTTTTGCTCAAAACTGAAGCAACAATTACAAAAGAATAACCAAAATACAAGGATTATGTCACTGTGCATAATATTTGAAATCTCGTCCAGTAATCAAGAATCTACTATAGATTTGAGAGAAAAGAATACTATATGGATGATTGAGAACAATCTCTGTGTTATCGTTATCTTTTTTTATTTTTTTTCTCTTATTTTTCTACCATTTTCTCTCTCTTTTGAATCATATTACTATTGCTCCTTTTTCATAACTATCACACCTCTTTTATTAAATATAGGTTTCAGTTAATAAGAGAAGTAGGCTATGGACTATTAAAACTCACTATGGGCTAAACCAATGAATTATCTACCCAACCGTCATCGATTGACCTTACAAGAGATAACATCATATATCTATATATATATATATATATATATATATATATATATATATATATATATATATATATATATATATATATATATATATATATAGACGTTTCTGAAACGTTAAGTTGTGGACATCATCTTTTTGGGCGGAATAATTCTCATAGTAATGTAACATATCACTTTTATATCCATAATAATATCTCTTCTACTAATCATATAAAACCACTACGTAATCAAGGTATATATATTAAACCCAAGAGAATCAACCCTATCTGACACACAATATACTTACCAGATTTAAATGTCATTTCACATGTTGAACCATAGGTTTGCCATACAAGAGAATAATTCTCATGTGATTAAAACAAATCATCTTTGTACTCATAAATAATACATTTTCCTACTCGACATATGAAATAACTATGTAATTAAGGTATATACTATACCTGACGGAATTAATCGCACTGTATGTATGACAAATATTCTTAGTCGGTTTAAACGACATCTCATGTGTTACGTTAGGGAAACAATTCACTCAAGGGAACAATTCTCACAAAATAATAACACATTACCTGTGTAAGCATAGTGCTCATGAAAATCAATCCACTTTAATAAATATTCATTTTAATTTCCTTAGTAAGGCTATTATCGAGTACAATTTATATTATCCCATTAGACTTTGTAAACATCCATTTTTTTGCCGATCCAAATGTTGAGCTGAGAGCCTGGGAATTCAGCTCATAGTGAACTTTAATTACCCACGATCCATTTTAGCTTTTAACTTATTTAACCTAAAATTCTAACTCTTTTAACCAAGAATTATGGCAGCTCGGGAAGAAAAATACGATAGCGGTGGCATCGAGAAAGAGAGAAACAACAGTAATAGAAAAAAGGAGAAAAAAAAAAGGGGAGAAAAAAAAAAAAGACAACTTAGAGAGATTATTCTCAATTATTCAGATAGTGTTTTTATCTCAAGTTAGATTAGATCTATGGTAGATTCTTACTTTGATTACTTGAGGAGATTTTAAATATTATGCACAGTGACATAATCCTTATATCTTAGTTAGTGATTTAAAAAGCGCTAGGCGCCAAGGTCCACAAACGCCCGAGGCGTTAGGCGCTCGCCCAAGCGCTCGCCCGAGCGAAGCGAGACGCTAAATTATAAAAATATATAATATAATTATTTAAAATTTTAAATAAAAGTATGCTATTAAATTAAGAAAATTAATCATTTCAAAATTCAAATAAACTTAATATTAAGAGTATACTGAGCCTGATGGAGAAACGAGGAAGCAACGGCGAGCGGCGGCGGCAGCAGCAGCGACGAGCGACGGCAACGGCAGCGGGAAAGGGAAAGGGAGCGGAAGGCGCGAGCAGCGGGAGGCCTCGAGGGAGGCGCGAGCAGCGGGAAGGCTCGCGGGAGGCGAGAGGGCTCACGGGAGGCGCGAGCAGCGGGAGGGCTCGCTGGAGGCGTGAGCAGCGGGAGGGCTCGAGGGAGGCGCGAGCAGCGGGAAGGCTCGCGGGAGGGCTCGCAGGAGACATGAGCAGCGGGAGGCGAGAGCAGCGGGAAGGCTCGCGGGAGGCGCGAGCAGCGACAACGGCGAGCAGCGGCAGCGAGCGACGAGATCGCGATCGGGATCGGGATCGGGATCGAGAGCGGCAGCGGCAGCAGGTTAGTGTTGGGTTAGGGTTGGGGTAATATCGGTTTAGTTGGTTCGATTGAACCAACTAACAACCGAACCAGGACCGAACCAGACCTAAAATTCTAGTTCGGTCGCCTTGGTTTACCCAAGCGCTCGCCTGTTTGAAGCGCGCCGCCTGGGACATTAGCGAGGCGCTCGGGCCTCGCCTCGCCTCGCCCGAGCGCCTAGGCGAGCGCCCGAGCGCCTTTTGCAATCACTGATCTTAGTTATTTTTTTATGATTATTGTTTGGATTTTGGGTAAGAGACTTTGATATTTATACATTCATTATTTTTATAGTGGATTTTCTCTAGCTTACCCCCTATTGGGAAATCTTGGGAGCGACATCAGATGCGCAGTGAAAGAGCAAGAAAACAAAATCCCTGATTCCCAAAGAGATGTTCGTCCTTGTGCGAAGATTGGTGCGTAAAATCCGCGAAACTTAAAACTGCATATAGAGTAGATTGTGTTACCTAAGGAGATCGTATATCCATGTTTCTTTGCAGATCTTTAGGAGAGGATGAAGGAGGTCAAGCGTTCTCCTCTCTAGCGGTGATCCACACAGCAGAGCTGCGATGACGCTCCTCAAAACTCCAGGCCTGCTCTGAGGTGGAGAGGGGGAGGAGAATAGGAGAGGCAAGCAAAGGCTCTAGCCTATGAGGCTCTGAATCCCTCCTATTTATAGAGGTCCCCTGTCAAACCCTAATGGATCATCGCCTAGTAGGTATTGGATCTGCATCCAATAACCCAAGCCTTTTAGATTAATGGATCTCTATCTAATAATCTCTCATGGGCTCTTATTGGATCTCGTCCATGGGATCCAATAATTCAGGGGCTTATTGGATATCTAATAAGACAAGGGCTTCGTCGAATATCTCATATCCGAACCTCTACTCATCATAATGCCTACCATATGTGTGTGACCCTCTGGGCCCAATATCGAGCTGGCCGTGAGTCAAACCTATCAGAACTCCTTCTAACTCAGTGAATTATTACAGAGATAATAATTCACTCGACTCATCGACTACGGATGTACTAGGCCACTACGCCGTAGTCCCCAGACGATACATGAGAATCTAATCCATTGGACCTGTCTGTCCTTAGTTACCATGTACCTATAGTCTCTCATCCATCTAATATCCCAGAGACCGTATATCGAGCATGGTGCTGTCAGACCCATACGGTTTCTACTCGAGTCTCACTCTAATCGGATTCTTTTGGAGAACTCTTTCTCTCTCAACTCGAATGACCTTGGCCAGGGATTTGTCTGAGCAAGAACACATGGGATATTCCTCTTATGACGCCGAGAGTGGATGATCCTCTATCGATACTCAATAGCCCTCGTAAGGTCGACTACCACTCCCAATGACCAACTGTACTAGATCTGGGATAACCAAACCTATAAGTTTGGTATCAAAGAGTGGAGCATTCATATAGGACATCCTTGGTGTCTCAAGTCTAAGGACCAGATACACCACTAGGACTATGGAATCGTTGTATGACAATAAGGCATCATCAACCATCCATCATTCCATAAGCGGATCAATCAGTGAACTCATTCTCTAATGAGCACTTGTACTGTATCCCTAGTGTCCCTACACGAGCAACTATGAGACCAGCTACATCCATCATATGGATGGGTATACAGTATACCAGTTTGTCCGGTTATCACGATGTCCCTCTCGAGTAACCTATGACCGGGATTATTTAGGATATGTGTTTAAAGGTGAATCGATCTCATTATCGTGATCTCATCACGATCCGATTCCCATTGCACAAATCCAAGGACATCAGATTATATATATATATATATATATATATATATATATATATATATATATATATATATATATATATATATATATATATATATATATATATATATATATATATATATATATATATATATATATATATATATATATATATATATATATATATATATATGCAATAGTTATAAAGTGATATATGCCAAAATATAATAAGTAAAAAAATTCTATATCAAGTCACACGTGCCATCACTCACGTGATTGGCTTGTCGGGCACCTATGACTAGCAATCTTCCATTTGACCTAAAGCCAATCACCTATGTGTTTGATCCCCATCAAACCCCTATGACGCTCAAAGACAATATGAGACAACGACTTTGTCAGTGGATCTGCAATGTTATCTTCGGATGGAACACTTTCCACTACTACATCTCCTCGGGTTATGATCTCTTTGATAAGCTGGAATCTTCTTAGAACACTTCTGATGAGACTCGGGTTCCCTTATTTGAGTAATTGCCCCATAGTTGTCGTAATATGAGGAAGTCGGCTTCTCGCTATCCAGCACGACTCCCAAATCTGTGATGAAATTCTTCAACTAGACTCCCTCCTTTGCTGCATCTGATGCAGCAATGTACTCCGCCTCTGTGGTCGAGTCAGCAGTAGTATCTTGCTTGGAATTCTTCCAGCACACTGCTCCTCCATTCAAGGTGTACACATACCCTGAATTCACCTTGCTATCATCGACATCAGACTGAAAACTTGAGTCTGTGTAGCCTTCAACCTTAAGGCTACTACCTCCATATACTAGTAAAAGATCCTTAGTCCTTCTCAAGTACTTAAGGATACACTTTACTGCTTTCCAGTGCTCCAAGCCTGGATCCGCCTGATATCTGCTCGTGACACTTAAAGCATGTGCTATATCAGGCCTAGTATATAGCATGACATACATGATAGACCCTATTGCTGAGGCATAAGGTATTATATCCATGTTCTCCCATTTTTCTGGAGTCTTTGGGGACATACTCGTAGAAAGCGATATCCCATGTCTCATCGGTATGAGACCTCTCTTGGAATTTTCCATGCCAAACCATTTGACAATGGTTTCTATGTACCTGGATTGGGACAAGCCAAGCATCCTCTTAGATCTATCTCTATAGATTCTAATCCCCAAGATATAGGATGCTTCCCCTAAGTCCTTCCTGGAGAAGTGTCTAGATAACCAAACCTTTACTGTGGATAGGATTCCTACGTCATTCAAAATGATCAAGATGTCATCCACATATAACACCAAAAAGGTGATAGCGCTCTCATTTACCTTCCTGTACACACAAGGCTCATTTTCGTTCTTAACGAAGTCATAAGATCTAATTGCCTCATCAAATCTTATGTTCCATCTTCGGGAAGCTTGCTTTAGTCCATAAATTGATCTAAGCAACCTACACACCTTATCTGGGCAGTTCTTGGATACGAATCCCTTAGGTTGTATCATATACACCTCCTCCTCAAGGTTCCCATTAAGGAATGCGGTTTTCATATCCATCTGCCAGATCTCATAATCATAGTGTGTTGCAATAGTCAATAGAATTCTGATGGATTTTAGCATTGCTACGGGTGAGAATGTTTCATCGTAGTCAACACCTTGCCTTTGACGATACCCCTTAGCCACTAGCCTTGCTTTATAGGTCTCTACCTTTCCATCTACTCCAATCTTTTTCTTAAAGATCCACTTGCAACCGATGGGTACAATACCTTCGGGTGCATTAACTAGGTTCCAAATCTTGTTGGAGTAAATATAATCCATCTCAAAATTCATGGCTTTTGTCACTTCCCGGAGTCTATACTCATAATAGCCTTCTCGTAGGTCTGAGGATCAATATGCTCAACATCCTCTCCTCTAATATGTCCCACATATCTCTTAGGAGGATGAGATACTCTATCAGACTTACATAAAGTTCAAACTTGTGTATTAGGTACTTGAACAGACTCGGGCTGTAGAGTGGTGCTTGAGCTTGGTTCTCCAACCTCGCTCAAATCTATCATTCTCCCACTATCTCCGCCAAGAATGTGTTCCTTCTCAAGGAACATTGCTCTTTTAGCTATAAAGACCTTTTGGTCCTCGAGATGATAGAAATAATACCCATAAGTTTCCTTGGGGCATCCCATAAATTTGCATCGCTCTGTCCTTGATTCTAACTTATCGGGGTTGTGTCTTTTAATATGGGTAGGGCAGCCCCAAATCTTAAAAACCTTAAGATCAGGCTTCTTCCCTTTCCATATCTCATATGGTGTAGACACTACCAACTTAGTTGAAACTCTATTCAGAAGGTAAGCTGCGGTCTCTAGAGCATATCCCTAGAATGAGATGAGTAGGTCAGCGAAACTTATCATGGACCGTACCATGTCTAATAGCATACGATTTCTCCTTTCAGAGACACCATTGAGCTGAGGTGTATAAGGAGGTGTCCATTGAGATAATATCTCATAGTCCTTGAGGAACTGAGTAAACTCTGTACTTAAGTACTCACCTCCTCGATCTGATCGAAGAGTTTTGATACTTTTTCCAGTCTGGTTCTCCACCTCATTCTTATACTCTCTGAATTTCTCAAAGGCCTCGGACTTGTACTTTATTAAGTATACATATCCATACATTGAGAAATCATCCGTAAAGGTAACGAAGTAGGAGTAACCACCAATGACATGAGTTGACATGGATCCATATACATCACTATGTATGAGTTCCAACAGCTCAGTGGCTCTCTCTCCAATTCCACTAAATGGAGAGTTGGTCAGTTTTTCACGAAGGCAAGGCTCGCAAGTTGCATATGACTCACAGTCGAATAGATCTAGATATCCATCATTTAGCAACTTTTGAATCATTCCCTCATGGATATGACCTAGCCTACAATGCCATAGGTATGCACTGTTCACCTCATCTCGTTTCCTCTTAGACACACTTACATTCATGATATGTGGAGTGGTGTCTAGCATAAACAAACCTTTATACAATATTCCTCTCGCCAATCTCCCCTCGACTTTGCTAGAATTTACAATAAATTATAGATGTGATAAGCAATACTGGTATCCAATACCAATGCACTATCACAAAAATCTGACAATTGGAGATTGATCATGAATGTACCTGAAGCTTCTCCAAGCTTCTATTTCGCTCTCTCTGCAAGGTACTCTTTGTAGTTCCTCTTCTAGTGCCCATCTTTACCACAGTGGAAGCACTGGTCTTTATCCTTTGTTGGGTCTTTCTTAGCAACCTTTGCTTTACCTGGTCTGCCATTGCCCTTTCCCTTCTTAAGGGACCTTTCTGCTTTCCTTTTCTTTCTGGTCTCACCAGTGTAGAGAACTGACTTCTCTTTCTTAATAGTACTCTCTACCTCCCTCAACATATTGAGGAGCTTTGGGAGAGTCACCTCAAGCTTGTTCATATTAAAATTCATTATGAACTGTGAAAAGGAATTTGGTAGGAACTGAAGCACAATGTCCACACACAAGTTATCCTCTAGGACCATTCCTAGACCTATCCACTCAATCATCTTTAGGACATGGTTATGAACCGGTGTCCCCTCAGTCATCCTAGTGCGGAAGAGGCTCTTGGATATCTCATATCGCTGAGTCCTTCCCTGTTCCTCAAACAATTTGCGGACATGTAGGAGAATGGATCTGACATCCATCTTTTTATGTTGTCTCTGTAACTCAGGAGTTATAGAGCCCAACATATAGCACTGAGCAAGAGTGGAGTCATCAATGTACTTCACGTAGTGAGTGATCTCATCCTCGCTTGCCCCTTCTTCGGGCGTTGGCATCACTATATCAAGGACGTACATGATTTTCTCCATCGTGAGAACAATTCTTAAGTTACGGAGCCTTTCCATATAATTTGGACCAGTGAGGCGGTTGACATCAAGTATGCCACGTAAGGGATTTGAAAGCGAAATTTTCTGAAAATAAAGATGCAGTAGAAATGAATAACATGTAGATTTTGCAAGAAATAAACTATCAAGATATGAACTTCTATTTTAATATGCTCCCACTATTTTACTAACGAGTCACGCGACACCCTCAGCACATGAAACGGAAGTCTCCGGTAGACTTCTAGTGGGGATCAGGATCCAATCAGCGTCTTAGTGTAACCTCGAGGGACTCGACCAATCATACTAAGCCTAAAAGGTAGGCAACTCTTGCCGATCATAACTCCTTGTGATTCACATCCTGTTCGGCCTCCGAATCACCATGGTCTCGAGGGACTCGACCAACCATGATGCTCGGTTAAGTCAACACCTTCGTTACAAGATGAGTCTGATTTGATGATATACCCTCGAGAGACTCGACCAAGCATACCATGTCCTTAGGTCACCGGTGACATCTCTATGTCGTAAGCAAGATAGCGAATCGCGATATAGGTGAGTCTCGAGGGACTCGACCAACTCAACCTAAATCGGGAATCGATTCCTACTTATAACGATGGAAGGCCACGTGGATCAATCTAATTGCCTCACGTTTACCGACTAAATATTATCGAGAGAGATGTTTCTATGATTTGGTCTCCTAATATGACATGTCACACATATACATATTTAATATATATCTACATCGCATGCAAATATATATACATATCTAGTATGTGTATAAGCAATCACACCAGATGATCATGGACCACAACCTAATGTGATTAGGCCCGAGCCAGTAGGCCTAATCACTCACATCAAAATATATGTGTGCAACGGTGCATCACCATGCCCTGTGATCGTCCATCTCGTCCTCGTCGATTTCGTCGACATCTTGATGCATCTTTATGCATCGCGATCGTTCGTCTCGTGGGTCCCGCTATAGCATCCACGCTCCCGCTGCGCCTCCTCATATGATTACAACTTAATCATAGGCACATAGGCTCGACAATAAACGAGAAATATAATGGAGGCTCGCAGACCTCAATAATAATAATCACAAGTACACACATCACACGGTCCATGATCATCCGTCTACACATCATACATCACATGTATAAATAATCATCATCATGTAGGACTACTAGATAATGATAAAAATAATAATCAACTAAATCTTTTAATTAATTAGTATTTTATGAAATTAGGGACATATAGGGAATTTCTAAATTCATAGGAGTATTTTCGTAATTTGGACAAAAGATAAAAACTGGATTTATCAAATTCACAGGGGTAAAACTATCTTTTTGCCCAAAAACCCTAAGCCCCTCTCCCTCTTCGCTGTTGCTGCTGCCGCAGCCACCCTACCGACGGCGGCAGGTGCAACGGGGCTAGGGTGCCGCCCCTGCATGTGGGGCCCCCCGTGGGTAGCGTTGCCCCCGCGGGCGGTTCTACCCGTGAGGCAGCGCCCGCAGGCGGTGCTGCCTTGCCGGGGTTTTGCCCGCGGGAGCAGTGGCCACAGGCGCCTCTGCCCTGCGGCGCGTCAACCCGCGTGAGCAGTGGCCGTAGGCGCCGTTGCCCTACGGTACCTCTGCCCGCTGGCTGCCAGCCCCGTCGGCCGCAAGCCTACTGCAGGCACAGTGCTTGCGCATGCGCTGGCGCTTTGCTGCTTGGCTGCGGGTGTCGCTGCAGGTGGCTGTAAGCACGCAGATCGAGGGCAGCAACTGTTGCCCTTCCTTGTTTTTTTTGCGTCAACAATTTTGACGTCAAAATTCTTCCTAAACCAATCATTCGCACGAACAACCTGACTCTGATACCACTTTTGAAAAATCTTGGGGGCGACATCAAATGCGCAGCGGAAGAGCAAGAAAACAAAATCCCCGATTCCCAAAGAGATGTTCATCGTCGTGCGAAGATTGATGCGCAAAATCCACGAAACTTAAAACTGTGTATAAAGTATATTGTGTTACCTAGGGAGATCGTATATCCCTGTTTCCTTGCAGATCTTTAGGAGAGGGTGAAGGAGGTCAAGCGTCATCCTCTCTAGTGGTGATCCACACAGTAGAGCTGCGACGACACTCCTCTAAGGTGGAGAGGGGGAGGAGAATAGGAGAGGAATCCCTCCCATTTATAGAGGTCCCCTATCAAACCCTAATGGATCCTCGCCTAGTGAGTATTGGATCTGTATCTAATAACCCAAGCTTTTTAGATTAGTGGATCTATATCCAATAATCTCTCATGGGCTCTTATTAGATCTCGTCCATAGGATCCAATAATTCAGGGGCTTATTGGATATCCAATAAGACAAGGGCTCCGTCGGATATCTCATATCTAAAACTCTACTCATCGCAATGCCTACCATATGTGTGTGACCCTCTAGGCCCAATATTGAGCTGGCCATAAGTCAAACCTATCAGAACTCCTTCTAACTCAGTGAATAATTATCTTTGTAATAATTCACTCAATTCATCGACTACGGACGTACTAGGCTACTACGCCGTAGTCCCCAGACGATACAAAGGAATCCAATCCATTGGACTTGTCTATCCTCAATTACTGTATACCTATAGTCCCTCATCCATCTAATATCCCAGAGACCGTATTTCGAGCATGGTGCTGTCAGACCCATACGATTTCTACTCGAGTCTCGCTCTAATCGGATTCTTCTGGAGAACTCTTTCTCTCTCAACTCGAATGACCCTGGCCACGAATTTGTCTAAGCAAGAACATATGGGATATTCCTCTCATGAAGCCGAGAGTGGATGATCCTCTATCAACACTCAATAGCCCTCGTAAGGTCGACTACCACTCCCAATGACCAGCTGCACTAGATCTGGGACAGCCAAACCTATAAGTTTGATATCAAAGAGTGGAGCACTCATACATGACATCCTTGGTGTCTCAAGTCTAAGGACCAGATACACCACTAGGACTACGGAATCGCTGTCTAACAATAAGGCATCATCAACTATCCAGCATTCCGTAAGCGGATCAATCAGTGAACTCATTCTCCAATGAGCACCTGTATTGTATCCCTAGTGTCCCTACATGAGCAGCTATAAGACCAGCTGCATCCATCATATGGACGGGTATACAGCACACCAGTCTGTCCGGTTATCATGATGTCCCTCTCGAGTAACCTATGACTAGGATTTTTTAGTATCTGTGTTTAAAGATGAATCGATTTCATTATCATGATCTCATCACGATCCGATTCCCATTGCACAAATCCCAGGATATCAAAAAAAAAAAAAAAAAAAAAAAAAAAAAATATATATATATATATATATATATATATATATATATATATATATATATATATATATATATATATATATATATATATATATATATATATGCAATGGTTATAAAGTGATATATGCCAAAATATAATAAGCAAAATGATTCTGTATCAAGTCACACGTGCCATCACTAACGTGATTGGCTTGTCGGGCACCTATGACTGGCAATCTCCCACTTGACCTAAAGCCAATCACCTATGTGTTTGATCCCCATCGGACCCCTATGATACTCAAAGACAATATGAGACAACGACTTTGTTAGTGGATCTGCAATGTTACCTTCAGATGGAACACTTTCCACTACTACATCGCCTTGGGTTATGATCTCTTTGATAAGCTGGAACCTCCTTAGAACACTTCTGATGAGACCGGGTTTCCTTATTTGAGTAATTGCCCCATAGTTGTCGTAATATGAGGAAGTCGGCTTCTCGCTATCCAGCACGACTCCCAAATCTGTGATGAAATTCTTCAACTAGACTCCCTCCTTTGCTGCATCTGATGCAGCAATGTACTCCGCCTCTGTGGTCGAGTCAGCAGTAGTATCTTGCTTGGAATTCTTCTAGCACACTACTCCTCCATTCAAGGTGTACACATACCCTGAATTCACCTTGCTATCATCGACATCAGACTGAAAACTTGAGTCTGTGTAGCCTTCAACCTTAAGGCTACTACCTCTATATACTAGTAAAAGATCCTTAGTCCTTCTCAAGTACTTAAGGATACACTTTACTGCTTTCCAGTGCTCCATGCCTGGATCCGCTTGATACCTGCTCGTGACACTTAAAGCATGTGCTATATCAGGCCTAGTATATAGCATGACATACATGATAGACCCTATTGCTGAGGCATAAGGTATTATATCAATGTTCTCCCTTTTTTCTGGAGTCTTTGGGGACATACTCGTAGAAAGCGATATCCCATGTCTCATCGGTATGAGACCTCTTTTGGAATTTTCCATGCCAAACCATTTGACAATGGTTTCTATGTACCTGGAATGGGACAAGCCAAGCATCCTCTTAGATCTATCTCTATAGATTCTAATCCCCAAGATATAGGATGCTTCCCCTAGGTCCTTCATGGAGAAGTGTCTAGATAACCAAACCTTTACTGTGGAAAGGATTGCTACGTCATTCAAAATGATCAGGATGTCATCCACATATAACACCAAAAAGGTGATAGCGCTCTCATTTACCTTCCTGTACACACAAGGCTCATTTTCATTCTTAACGAAGTCATAAGATCTAATTGCCTCATCAAATCTTATGTTCTAACTTCGGGAAGCTTGCTTTAGTCCATAAATGGATCTAAGCAATCTACACACCTTATCTAGGCAGTTCATGGATACGAATCCCTTAGGTTGCATCATATACACCTCCTCCTCGAGGTTCCCATTAAGGAATGCGGTTTTCATATCCATCTGCCATATCTCATAATCATAGTGTGCTGTAATAGCCAATAGAATTCTGATTGATTTTAGGATTGCTACGGGTGAGAATGTTTCATCGTAGTCAACACCTTGCCTTTGACGATACCCTTTAGCCACTAGCCTTGCTTTATAGGTCTCTACCTTTCCATCTACTCCAATCTTTTTCTTAAAGATCCACTTGCAACCGATGGGTACAATACCTTTGGGTGCATTAACTAGGTTCCAAATCTTGTTGGAGTACATATAATCCATCTCAGAATTCATGGCTTCTTGTCACTTCCCGGAGTCTATACTCATAATAGCCTCCTCATAGGTCTGAGGATCAATATCCTCAACATCCTCTCCTCTAATATGTCCCACATAACTCTTAGGAGGATGAGATACTCTATCAGACTTACATAAAGTTGAAACTTGTGTATTAGGTACCTGAACAGACTCGGGCTGTAGAGTGGTGCTTGAGCTTGGTTCTCCAACATCGCTCAACTCTATCATTCTCCCACTATCTCCGCCAAGAATGTGTTCCTTCTCAAGGAACATTCCTCTCTTAGCTATAAAGACCTTTTGGTCCTCGAGATGATAGAAATAATACCCACAAGTTTCCTTGGGGCATCCCATAAATTTGCATCGCTCTGTCCTTGATTCTAACCTATCAAGGTTGTATCTTTTAACGTGGGCAGGGCAGCCCCAAATCTTAACAACCTTAAGATCAGGCTTCTTCCCTTTCCATATCTCATATGGTGTAGACACTACCAACTTAGTTGAAACTCTATTCAGAAGGTAAGTTGCGGTCTTTAGAGCATATCCCTAGAATGAGATGAGTAGGTCAGCGAAACTCATCATGGACCGTACCATATCTAATAGCGTATGATTTCTCCTTTCAGAGACACCATTGAGTTGAGGTGTATAAGGAGGTGTCCATTGGGATAATATCCCATAGTCCTTGAGGAACTGAGTAAACTCTGTACTTAAGTACTCACCTCCTCGATCTGATCGAAGAGTTTTGATACTTTTTCCAGTCTGGTTCTCCACCTCATTCTTATACTCTCTGAATTTCTCAAAGGCCTCGGACTTGTACTTTATTAAGTATACATATCCATACATTGAGAAATCATCCGTAAAGGTAACGAAGTAGGAGTAACCACCAATGATATGAGTTGACATGGGTCCACATACATCTCTATGTATGAGTTCCAACAGCTCAGTGGCTCTCTCTCCAATTCCACTAAATGGAGAGTTGGTCAGTTTTTCACGAAGGCAAGGCTCGCAAGTTGCATATGACTCACATTCGAATAGATCTAGATATCCATCATTTAACAACTTTTGAATCATTCCCTCATGGATGTGACCTAGCCTACAATGCCATAGGTATGCACTGTTCACCTCATCTCGTTTCCTCTTAGACACACTTACATTCATGATATGTGGAGTGGTGTCTAGCATAAACAAACCTTTATACAATATTCCTCTCGCCAATCTCCCCTCGACTTTGCTAGAATTTATAATAAATTATAGATGTGACAAGCAATACTGGTATCCACTACCAATGCACTATCACAAAAATCTGACAATTGGAGATTGATCATGAATGTACCTGAAGCTTCTCCAAGCTTCTATTTTGCCCTCTCTGCAAGGTACTCTTTGCAATTCCTCTTCTAGTGCCCATCTTTACCAAAGTGGAAGCACTGGTCTTTATCCTAGGGAGATCGTATATCCCTGTTTCCTTGCAGATCTTTAGGAGAGGGTGAAGGAGGTCAAGCGTCATCCTCTCTAGCGGTGATCTACACAGTAGAGCTGCGACGACGCTCCTCTAAGGTGGAGAGGGGGAGGAGAATAGGAGAGGAATCCCTCCTATTTATAGAGGTCCCCTATCAAACCCTAATGGATCCTCGCCTAGTGAGTATTGGATTTGTATCCAATAACCCAAGCCTTTTAGATTAGTGGATCTCTATCCAATAATCTCTCATGGGCTCTTATTAGATCTCGTCCATGGGATCCAATAATTCAGGGGCTTATTGGATATCCAATAAGATAAGGGCTCCGTCGGATATCTCATATCTGAAACTCTACTCATCGCAATGCCTACCATATGTGTGTGACCCTCTAGGCCCAATATCGAGCTGGCCGTAAGTCAAACATATCAGAACTCCTTCTAACTCAGTGAATTATTATCTCTGTAATAATTCACTCAACTCATCGACTACGGACGTACTAGGCCACTACGCCGTAGTCCCCAAATGATACAGGGGAATCCAATCCATTGGACCTGTCTATCCTCAATTACTGTATACCTATAGTCCCTCATCCATCTAATATCACAGAGACCGTATTTCGAGCATGGTGCTGTCAGACCCATACGATTTCTACTCGAGTCTCGCTCTAATCGGATTCTTCTAGAGAACTCTTTCTCTCTCAACTCGAATGACCCTGGCCACGAATTTGTCTGAGCAAGAACACATGGGATATTCCTCTCACGAAGCCGAGAGTGGATGATCCTCTATCAACACTCAATAGCCCTCGTAAGGTCGACTACCACTCCCAATGACCAACTATACTAGATCTGGGACAGCCAAACCTATAAGTTTGATATCAAAGAGTGGAGCACTCATACATGACATCCTTGGTGTCTCAAGTCTAAGGACCAGATACACCACCAGGACTACGGAATCGCTGTCTTACAATAAGACATCATCAACTATCCAGCTATAAGACCAACTGCATCCATCATATGGACGGGTATACAGAACACCAGTCTGTCCGGTTATTATGATGTCCCTCTCGAGTAACCTATGACCGGGATTATTTAGGATCTGTGTTTAAAGGTGAATCGATCTCATTATCGTGATCTCATCACGATCCGATTCCCATTGCACAAATCCAAGGATATCACAATATATATATGCATATATGCAATAGTTATAAGGTGATATATGCCAAAATATAATAAGCAAAAAGATTTTTGTATCAAGTCACATGTGCCATCACTCACGTGATTGGCTTATTGGGCACCTATGACTAGCAACCCCATGATTTTGTTGTCAGGAAAAGAGTCGGCACTAAGAGGGGGGGGGGTGTGAATTATTGCAACGATAAAAACGTCGGTTCTGAAAATTCTTTCATTAGTTGAAAATCGATTTCGAAAACTTGAAAGCGTATGTGAGTGTAGGCGTAGTAAAAGCACAGTAAAGAGGAGAGGCAGTTTGCTATAAGAGTAAAGTGCTCAAAGGAAACACAAACCAGATTTTTATAGTGGTTCGGTCGTCGTGACCTACATCTACTCCACCGATTCCTCTTCTGTCAAGGCCACCGGCATCCACTATTTGTCTTTCTTCAATAGGCAAAGACCAACCACCTTTTACAACTCAATTCTCCTTTTACCAGGTTTAGGAGATAACCCTTATACCCCCACTTACTCCTCTCTCAAACTATTCTAACACTTAGAACTTTTGAGAGGAATTCACACAAGATTACAGTGGCGTTTCTTTCTATTTTTACTCTCAAGTCTTATGTGTGTTAACTAGGAATGAGAGGGGTATTTATAGGCTTTAAGTTGATTCAAACTTGGAGTCTAAAAATATCTCATCCCGGGTTTCCTGAGTCCGAGCGGTACCACCGCTTATGCTGGGTGGTACCACCGCAAGTGTCAGTATGACACTGACACTACATTGGGCAATACCACCGCCTGGCATTGGGCCACTAGGTAGTACCACTGCCTAGACTGGCGATACCACCAATTGGCACCTTGATAGGGGCGGTACCACCACCTAGACTGGTGGTACCACCACCTAGACTGGTGGTACCACTGCCTAGACTGGTGGTACCACCGCCTGACACAGTCTCGAAGACTATGCCACGACGGTGCCATCTCTTGGGTCACTGTTTGAGCCTTTCATTGGGCCCAACATAGTCCTTACATGGGCCCAACTAACTCATAATTGGGTTGCTCAAATCAAATCCTAATTACGTGCTAACTACGAAATCTAAAGCATACTTAAGCTAAATAAGTCACTAGGTCTTGGTTTCTTACGCTGAGTTTCCAGCGATCTTCGGACGAACTTCCGACGATCTCCCAGCAATGTTCCAACGGACTTCCAGCAAGCTCCTGGACTTCACGACGATCTTCTTGGCGAGTTGCGACGAGCTTCTTTCGGCAAGCTCCTGGTCTTCTCGACTGGTTCCTGCAGAACTTCTGATGAACGTCTGGACTTCCGACAAACTCTCGAACTCCCAAACAAATAGTATCATTAACTTCGGGACTTCATTTTGCTTCATGCCTTGCTATCGTAGTTAATCCTGCATATATAAAACACACTTCGATCTAGATAATTAATACTAAGTATGAATCATATTGTCCGGAATGTCATTGGTTCATCGACGCTTCGTCCGATTCTTTGGCGCATCGTCCTCTCTTGCGGCCTATTGCCCAATCGGCCAGTTGACTTCGTAACTTTGATATCTTTGGCTCAATATCCGCTCTTCTTGGCCCGATGCCCGAATCCATGACCCGAAGCCTTCTATCGATACGTCGACCAATCCTCCGGCCTAACGTCCAATTATCTGACATGTTTTCCTCTGGCCTAATATGATTCTTTCTATTTTAATTGTCTCATCCTGATCGAAGTATCCCGGGTCACTAAAAACACAGATCAAATCATAAACACTTATCAATTGGTTTCATCATCAAAATACGAGATTCAATATTTGTCTCTTCACTTTAGAGAAATTTTTCATGTAAATCTTGGTATTATATTTGATTATAATTTTCATTTAATTTTACTACATGTTACGATCTATTTATATTTGTTCGTATATAAAGTTTTCTTAGCATGTGGTTTTGTTCTGTTCATCCGATCACCAAAGATTTATTATTTTATTTTTGAAATCAATGATCAGATACGCGAATCTAGGATAAGAGAATTATTGAAAACTTTAAATTCAAATTATATAATATCCAGCAATTGAAGCTACGTATGTTCCACCAATAGTTATGAACCTTTTTAAAACACTAAATCATCATTTAGAATTCCAATACGTGGCGCGGAAGGAAATAATTGATTACATTGAATCCAATAACGTAAGCAATACTAACATAGTATCATATCATATGGCAACTCATAAAATGTCCTTACCAAAGTTCAAAATTAAAATAAACTATTTTTTATTAAACTATAAATGAATAATTTAAAAAATTCTACCGAATTGAACTCATATCTACTTATGTAGATTAGCATGGGGACCCAAAAGACTTGGACCTCGTAGATTAGGTTATGTTAGAACTAGCCCCAGGAAATTTACCAAAGGGTAATTTTGGTAACCCAACAAAGATAATAAAACGAAAAGATAAAAGCGACAAGAACACCAGATTTATGTGGTTCGATCAATTAACCTTGACCTACATCCATGGAGCAAATCACTACTATAAAAGAGACAATTACAAATGCCTTAGGAAGATGTTCCTAGGCCATAAAACACCCGAAAATACTAAACAAGAAAAACCCAAACTGTAAGCCCAAACTATTTAACTGAGTGTGGACTTAAACCCAAAGTAAACACTTAGGTTTTTCTTGTGGTGCCACATGTGATGCATCTGACTTCAAAGCCCAGACCCTTATTTATAGTTCCAATACGAGACAACAAGTTTGATTTTCCCGATGTGGGACTATGGGACTTGCCAAACTAACAAATCTCCACCTTGGCATATTCCAACAAAACTCGCTCTACCTTTTTTCATAAAAGCTCCAACGGGCAATTATCAACAATGAATACCAACCGAGTCCAAGTACTGCTTGAACTTGTAAACCGGAAGAAGCTTCATAAGCATATCAGCTGGATTGTCCTTCGTATGAATTTTCTAAACAAGGACCTTTCCCTCAGCAATGATATCCTGAATAAAATGAAACTTCACATCAATGTGTTTCATCCTCTCATGATACATATGGTCTTTAGTCAAATGAATAGCACTTTGACTATCACAGTAAATTGTAGTAACACCTTGATATAGACATAATTCGCTGAACAAACCTCTTAACCATAAAACTTCTTTGATCGCCTCTGTCACTGCCATATATTCTGCCTTTGTAGTAGATAAAGCTACGAGAGGTTGCAATGAAGCTTTCCAACTAACTGCACAACCATCAACGCAAAAAACATAGCCTGTTAAAGATATTCGTTTATCAAGATCTGCAGTATAATCAGAGTCAACGAAACCAACCAAAGTGTCACGATTTTTCCCAAACTCCAAACAAGCATCTGAAGTCCCTTGCAAGTATATGAGAATCCACTTCACAGCCTGCCAATGTGTTTTTCCCGGGCGAGACATATATCTACTAACCACATTGACTGCTTGTGAAATATCTGGACGAGTACAAACCATTGCATACATAATACTGCCGATGACACTAGAATATGGTACTTTCACCATATATTCTTCCTCTTCAACCGACTGTGGTGACTAAGCAGCAGATAGCCGAAAATGACTAGCAAGAGGAGTACTAACTGGCTTAGCATTTTTTATGTCAAACCTCTCCAAGACTTTCTTGAGGTAATTTTTCTAAGTCAGAAATAATTTTCCAACTCCTCGATCTCTTTTGATCTCCATGCCAAGAATTTTCTTAGCTGCTCCCAAATCTTTCATTTCAAATTCACTACTCAGTTGCATTTTCAAAGTGTGAATTTCTGACAAATTCTTAGCTACAATAAGCATGTCATCAACATAAAGCAACAAATATACAAAAGAGCCATCAGTTAACTTCCGGAAGTAAACACAACTATCATACATGCTCCTTGTGTAACCATGACCCAACATAAAAGAATCAAACCTTTTATACCACTGTCTTGGAGACTACTTCAATCCATACAAGGATTTCTTTAATAAGCAAATATGGTCTTTCTTACCATCAATTTCAAATCCATGAGGTTGCTCCATATAAATTTGTTCTTCAAGTTCACCATGTAAGAAAGCTGTCTTGACATCAAATTGCTCCAATTCCAAATCATACATGGCAACTAAAGCAAGCAAAACATGAATAGAGCTATGTTTAACAACAGGTGAAAATACATCATTAAAATCAACACTATGTACCTGACTATAGCCCTTTGCAACCAATCGTGCTTTGTACCTTGCATCTTCAACCCCTGGAATACCTTCCTTCCTTTTGAAGACCCATTTGCATCCAACAATTTTCTTACCAGAAGGCGGCTTCACAAGATCCCAAGTTATATTCTGATGGAGAGACTCAATTTCTTCATTCATCGCAATCAACCACTTAGCGGAATTATCACAAGAAACTGCATCTGAGTAGGAAGTAGGCTCACCAACTTCACTTGTCTCTTCTGCAACAGACAAAACATATGCAACCAAATTTGCATATCTTTGTGGTGGTCGAATATCTCTCCGTGGTCTATCCTTGGCTATGGAATATTACTCTTCCTCTGGATCATCTGCGTTAGTAGACTCGGGACCACCTACTGGCATTCTTTGAGTAGAAGAGTTCGACTTAAAAGAATCTGAACTACCAATCTCAAGCTCCACCTACTTCTGCGCACTATCATTTGTACAACTAGTAGAATCCTCTTTGGAATATAACATAAATAATTCATCAAAAGTAACATCTCTACTGATTATAAATTTAGGAGATTTGGGATCAGAATACCATAATCTGTATCCTTTCACCCTAGAAGCATACCCAAGGAAAATGCACTTTTTAGCTCGAGGCTCTAATTTTCCTTCATTTACATGCATGTATGCTGGACACCCAAAAATTTTTAAATCAGAGTAATCAGTAGGAGTACCTGACCAAACTTCCTCCGGAGTTTTAAAGTTAAGTGCTGCAGAAGGAGCACAGTTGATAACGTAACAGGCCATATTAATTGCCTCTACCCAAAAGTCCTTTGTCAACCCTGTATTTGAGATCATACGCCTCGCTCTCTCCAAGAGTGTTCTGTTCATACGTTCGGCCACACCATTTTGCTGAGGCGTCATCCTAACAGTGCGATGCCGAACGATTCCTTCATTTTTGCAAAATTCATTAAAGTCACCTTCACAAAATTTCATGCTATTATCTGTTCGAAGCCGCTTAATCTGTTTACTTGTTTGTTTCTCAATCAAAGCCTTCCATTGTTTAAAGGTTAGAAAAATATCATTTTTATGCTTCAAAAAATAAACTCAAACTTTCCTGGAATAATCATCAATAAAAGTCAACATATACCTGGCACCACCCTTAGATTGAACATGAGCTGGACTCCAAAGGTCTGAATGAATATAGTCAAGATTACCTTTTGTTTTGTGAACTGTCGGAGAATTGAAGCTGACTCTTTTCTGCTTTCCAAAAATATAGTGTTCACAAAAATCCGGTGGCCCAGTACTCTATCCGCAAAGTAGACCCCTTTTGCTCAATATACTCAAACCTTTTTCGCTCATATGACCCAAACGTATATGCCATAATTTGGTGATGTCAGAATCAGACAATGATGATGACGAGACTGCAATTGAGCCTGTGACAGTAGTTCCCTGCAAAATATATAAGCTACCAGACCTGCAAGCTTTCATAACAACAAGAGCACTTCTAGAAACTTTCATAACTCCACATTCAGCTGTGTATTTACACCCAAGGGCCTCTAGGGTGCCTAAAGAGATGAGATTCTTTTTTAAATCAGGAACATGTCTAACATTAGTGAGCATCCTCATAATACCATCATGCATTTTAATTCAGATTGTTCCTCTACCAATAACATCACATGCTGTATTATTGCCCATCAAAACAATTCCACCATTACAAGATTCATATGTGGAAAACAAATCTCTATTAGGACACATGTGATAAGAACAACCTGAATCTAAAATCCATTCATTTTTACACCTCATCCTGTCATCAGTAGCAAAGAAAATATTTCCAACATTCTCATCAGTTGCTACACTAGCTTCAGCGGATTCAGTAGTTTTCTCAACAATTTTTTCCTTTTGCTTTAATTTATTTTTCAATTTAAAGCAATCAGCCTTAATGTGCCCCATTTTATGACAATATCTGCATTCCAAATTTCTATGTCTGGATTTAGATTTAGATTTAGATCTACTACTGTCAAATTCTCTTTTATCCATTCTACCCTTGACAACCAGACCCTTAGCTTGATTCCCTCTACTTTCCCCAATGATATCTCTGTTTATCTGCTCCTTAGATTTTAGTGCAGATTTAATTTTCTGATACAAAATTGTTTCTTTTCCATAAATCATAGTATCACGGAAATGCTTAAAAGATTAGGGAAGAGAACACAAAAGTAACATGGCCTTATCCTCATCATCAATTTTTGCATCTATATTCTCCAAATCCATAACCAAGGAATCAAATTTATCAAGATATGAGAGTATAGATGTACCTTCAGTCATCCGAAGCATATACAAACTCTGCTTTAAGTAGAGACGATTCTCTACTGTCCTCTTCATATACAAGGCTTTAAGCTTGTCCCACATGCTCTTAGCCGTAGTCTCCGTAGCTACCTCCCATAAAACCTCGTCAGAGAGATTTAGAATAATGCTGGATCGAGCCTTCTTATCCATACCCGCAAGATCTTCCTTTGACGTACCATCTGAAATGTTCTCAACTCCCTATAGTGTCAAATCAACTCCGTCTTGAATCAGAATGACCTCCATCTTGAGTTGTCACATGCCAAAGTTGACATTTCTGTCGAATTTCTCGACAACAATCTTTGTTATTGTCATCGTTACCAAAAGATCCCGAAATCAGGCTTTGATACCAGTTTGTTAGAGCTAGCCCCAAGAAATTTACCAAAGGGTAATTTTGGCAACCCAACAAAGATAATAAAGCGAAAAGATAAAAGCGACAAGAACACCAGATTTATGTGGTTCGGTCAATTAACCTTGACCTATATCCACGGACGAAAGATGAGCAAATCACTACTATAAAAGAGACAATTACAAATGCCTTAGGAAGATGTTCCTAGGCCATAAAACACTCGAAAATACTAAACAAGAAAAACCCAAACTGTAAGCCCAAACTATTTAACTGAGTGTGGACTTAAACCCAAAGTAAACACTTAGGTTTTTCTTGTGGTGCCACTTGTGGTGCATCTGACTTCAAAGCCCAGACCCTTATTTATAGTTCCAATATGAGACAACAAGTCTGATTTTCCCGATGTGGGACTATGGGACTTGCTAAACTAACAAGGTGTATAGGTCTGTATTGTTGTGATTAACATTCAATCATTTCTTAATCGAGAACTACGTCTATGTGCTTTGCTTAGGTATGCAAATGAGAATTAGGTGGTAGATGAGTAGACACCACATGCCAACACATTGCACCATGAGCATGCAATGTCGGTGTCCACATCAGATGCTAGTGAACCGCCATCGGAGCTTAAACCCACAAGCGTGTGGTGATCGGGCTGAGTTACACCCATATGCTCGGACCCATAAGTATGTGGGGTCGGATTGAGCACCGCGTGTCCGAGATACTCATTTAGCATCTTCATATGTTGAGAGCGACATATGCGTCGGACACGTTGTCGCTCCTCCGCTCAGGTCACCAATCGTTTCCTTTTCCATCGATAGTTTCCAGAGATAGATATTCTAACGCTTGCTTAGTCCAATCGTTTAAACTCAAACACTAGAAGAGTCATAGTCAATAATATTGAAAAATCTAAGACAACATTGTATAAACAAAATATATTATTTAGGGAGACCATATATCTCTTGAAAATCTATAGATCTATGGGAAAGGTTAAAAGAAGTCAACTGTCAACATCTTTAGTGATAATATATACGACAGGGGCTGTGAAGACGATCCTTAAATCGTTACACAATCATTCTTTCCACGTGCATCGCGTGATCAAGAAGGGACCGACCCTTCTTATTCTCCACATGCCCTAAGTAGGGGTTGCTGGCTGAGGAGGAGAGGGAGAGAGAGAGAGGAGAATAGGAGGTGGTAGCCAAAAGGGGTCTAGCTTATGACCCATTGATTCTCTCATATTTATAGAGGCCCCTTATCAACTTAACCATAATTGATCTTGTCCTATTACATGCTGGATCTCCATTCAACTATCCAAGCCTTTTGGATTAGTAGATCTCAACCCAACAATCTTTTATTGGCTCTTATTAGATTTTATCCACAAGATCCAATAATATAGGAACTTATTGGATATCAAAATAAGATAGAGACTCCAATGGATATCTTATATTTGAACCACTACTAGTCACAATACCTACAATATGTGTGTAACCCTTTAGGCCTAATATCATGCTAGCGGTGATGTCACGGATAAACTTTGAAACATGATGTTTGATGTAATACTTATGTATGTCCATGCTTTGTACAACATATAGAGGGACAGCCGAAGGCTTAATAGTCCCATTTTAGTTGGGTTGGTGGCCACTTTAGGCTTGTAAATAAAGGTTGTGTCATGTGGACACTTATGAGAGATTTTTCGGTCTGTAATGGACCATTTTGACCCTTTGTTGTGCAACTGTTCAGAGCTTGTAAAGTTTGTTTGTAATTTGCATTGTCTATGAAGTGTTTTCGGAGATGTTTGCTTGTGGATCCTGAGTGAGGCGTTTTCTCTATCCCGTTCTCTCTTTTGTGGGTCCTAAGGGACCATGGGAGGCTTCAGGGAGGCTGACCTTTGCGGACGAACACGTAAGGATGTCACACGACTTAGGCAAAACCAGCTAAGGCTGTGATAGTGAGCCATATATATTAAAACTTTTTTCAACTCTATGAATTATTATATTCATAATAATTCACTCGACTTATCGACTACCGACGTACTAGGCCACCACGTCACAGTCCCCAAATGATATAGGAGAATCCAATTCATTGGATCTATCTCTCCTCAGTTACTATATATTTATAATTCCTCATCCATCTAAAATCCCAAAGACCATATACCGAGCATGATGATATCAGGCCCATACGGAATCTGCTCGAGTCTCACTCTAATTGAATTCTCTCGGAGAACTCTTTCTCTCTCAATCCGAATAATCCTTGTTAGGGATTTGCTTGAGCAAGAACATATAGGATATTTCTCTTATGATACTGAGAGCGGATGATCCTCTATTGACACTCAATAGCCCCCGTAAGGTTGGTTGTAACTCTCGATAACCAGCTATGCTAAATCTAGAACTTCTAGACCTATAAGTCCGGTATCAAAGAGTAGAGTACTTATACATGACATCCTTAGTGTCTTAAGTCTAAGGACTAGATACACAACCAAGATGACAAAATCGTTGTTTGACAATGAGGTATCATCAACCATCTAATATTCCATGAGCAGATCGATCAATGAACTCATTCTCTAATGAGCACCTGCACTATATCCCTAGTGTCCCCACACGAGTAATTATTTTTAGCTTCATTTGAATTCAAACCTAGGGATTTGAATTTTTTGCTCCATTTTTTAAGTCATTTGGGGTCACTAACCTCACTCATGCTTACTTAATAGAGCAATAAAAACTTATAATTTTAAGTATATAAACTCTCTTAAAGCATTGAGTCTCTTCCTCCTTAAGTTTAGAAGTCATTCTAAGGGAGGTGTGAGGTCTTGTTGTAAAAGAAAGGTACGAAGATTCACTCCTAAGCCTATGAAAAGGAGAAAAGAGTTGTAACAAGGGTAATTAATCTTCGCTTATTGAAAAAACGATTGATAGTGAAAGTCAATGACTTCGAGGGAAGAGAAATCGGGAGTGGACATAGGTTGGGACGATCGAACCACTATAAATCTAGTTTGCATTTCTCTTTATACTTTTCCTTGCTATTACTAACTGATTTAATTACTCACATTCTAAGTTAAAAAGTATTTCTAATATGTATTTTTCGATCAAATTTTCAAATCGAAACTTTATTTCGAAAGTACTAATTCACCCCCATAGTGCCTTTACGATCCTAACAATTGGTATCAGAGCTTGGTTCTCTCAGTTGGTTTAATACCCAAGAGAGATTAAATGACTTTTTCTAGCAATCAAGAGGGTCACTCTTTCACTTGTCCTCCTATGTTTAATGGAACAGACTACATGTATTAGAAAACATGAATACATATTTTCTTGCTTTATATAGATTTTGATCTATGGACCATTGTTGAGTTTAGTTTTCAAAAATCCTCTAAACCAATGAATGAATGAAATAATTTTAAAAATAAAATATTTTCTTAAAATACTAAAACTATGAACGTTTTATTTTATACTTTAGACAAAAATGAGTTTAATTATATTTCTATATATGAAACTATACATGATATTTGGCATACACTTGAAGTTACTCATGAAAGCACAAATAAAGTAAAAGAATATAAAATTCATCTTTTGGTATATAGTTATAAATTATTTAGAATGAAGCCAAATGAAACCATTATTAACATGTACACTCATTTTATGGATATTGTCAATGGTTTGAAAGCTCTTAGTAAATGTTATACTAATCTTGAATTGGTTAATAAAATTTTAAGATATCTTTCAAAAAGTTAGGATCAAAAGAGAACTGCAATTTAATAAGCAAAGGACTTAAACAACTTTCCTCTTGAAGAACTCATAGGATCATTAATGACTTATGAAATGACCTGCAAGGCACATGACGAACACAAAGAATACCTTTTAAAGAACAGGAAGGATGTTACACTTAGAACTAAAGAAGACACTCGAGTGATGGCTCAAGTGATAATAATGACATAACACTCTTTACAAGAAAATTTTAAAAGTTTATGAAAAGAAACAAAACAAATTCCGTAAGACATGAATCTAAACATAAAAATAAATTTAAAAAGGATATAATTATTTATTATAAATAAAAAGGCTAGGGCACTTCAAAAATGAGTGTCCACAAATGAAGAAGAAGCTACTAGTGTAAAAGAAGAAGAAAACACTTAAGGCAACTTGGGATGAATAAATGCATCAGAAGACGAAGAGCAATCCAATGAAGATAAATAAGCAAACTATGCATTGATGGCTTTTAGTGATGGGGTATGTGATTTAACTGAAACTTCTTTTATCTTATGAAATTTCTTGATTTATTTCATGATTTATATGATGAACTTAAAATAATTAGTAATAAATATATATCACTAAAAAAAGATAATTTATCTTTCTCTAGTGAATTTGATAAATTAAAAAATAAGTATGATAATTGTTTATTAACATCTTGAGTCAGACTCATTCAAAAACGAAAATATGTTATTACAATAAATATTAAAAAAAATTTAATATTTTTTAATATTAATTGTAATAACATATTTTATATTTTTTTAATAACATATTTATTGTAATAACATATTTTAAATATTTAGTGTATTTTTAATATTTATTAATATTTTTTGTTTCAAGTCTAAAGACTAAGTACACCATTAGGATGACTGAATCGTTGTATAACAATAATGGTATTATCAACCATCCAGCATTCCGTGAGTGAATTAATCATTGAACTTATTCTCCAATGAGCACTTGTACTGTAGTCCTAGTATCCCCACACGAGCAGCTATGAGACCAGCCATCTTCATCATATGGACGAGTATATAATACACTAGTTTGTCTAGTTATCTTGATGTCTCTCTCGAATAACCTATGACTAAGATTATTTAGGGTTTGTGTTTAAAGGTGAATCAGTCTCATTATCGTGATCTCATCACGATTTGATTTTCAGTGCATAGATCCATGGACATCACAATATATTTATACAACAAGCAATATAAAGTAAGAAAATACCATAATAATAATAAACAAAAAGAGTGCATGTTATATCACATATGCCATCACTCACGTGATCGGCTTGTAGGGCACCTATGACTAGTAATCCACAATAAAATGAAGTTGTTGAGAGAAAAAAATAAGAGTTTACAAGAGATGATAAGAACCATGCTTAATGAACATAGTCTATCCAAATATTTTTAGGCCGAAGCCATTAACACAGCATGAACAAGGTTCTCATAAGACCACTATTGTCTAAAACTCCTTATGAATTATGGAACAATAAAAGATTCAACATTTCATATTTAAAGTTATGGGTTGTAAATGTTTTATTTTGAATAAAAAGATACCTTAGAAAAATTTGATGCAAAATCCGAAGAATGTATTTTTCTTGGATATTCCTCAGTTTCTAAAGCTTATTGAGTTTTCAATAAAAGAACTTTAGTTATTGAAGAGTTTATCCTTATTAAAACTTTAATGAGTCTCCCGAATTTAAGAAAAAAAATTTTGATGATACTTTTGAATTTGATATATTGAATTTGAATGAGAATTCTTCTCTCTAAAACAACTTGGATACATCTAATTTCAAATAATCCTTACCCAAGGAATAGAAGTATATAAATACATATTCTAAGGAGTTAATCATTGGAGATATATATATATATATATATATATATATATATATATATATATATATATATATATATATATATATATATATATATTCAAACTCGTTCTTCATTTAAAAATTTTTATGCAATTGTTACTTTTTTTATCTCAAATTGAACCTGAATGCATTGATGATGTTCTCAAAGATGACTCATGGGTTTTCATAATGCATGAAAAATTAAATCAATTTGAAAGAAATAAGGTTTAGATACTTGTTCCTAGACCTAATGATCATCTTGTGATTGACACTAAATGAATCTTTAGGAATAAGCAAGATGAACAAGATATCGTGGCTTGAAACAAGGCTAGATTAGTGGTCAAATGTTTCAACCAAGAAGAAGGTATAGACTATAAAAAAATCTTTGCTCTTGTGGCTAGACTTGAAGCCATAAGGATATTCCTTACCTATGCATATTTTAAAAAAAATTAATTATTTCAAATGAATGTCAAAAATATTTTTCTTAATGATTTTATTTTCGAAGAAGTTTATGTTGAGCAACCACTTGAATTTGAAAATATTTTTTTTTCAAACCATGTTTATAAGTTATTTAAGGCTCTCTATGGGTTGAAGCAAGATCCTAGGGCTTGATATGAGATGCTTAGTTCTTTTCTTATTCAAAATAATTTTTCGAAAGATAAGGTCGATACTATATTATTTATTAAATATTTTAAAAATAATTCTTTTATTGTTCAAATTTATGTTGATGATATTATTTTTTGTTCTACAAATGAAACTTTATGTGAATCATTTGATAAAAGTATAAGCCAAGAATTTGAAATGAGTTTAATGAGTGAATTGATATTTTTCTTAAGATTACACACTAAACAACTAAGTGATGAAACTTTTATTAGTCAAACTAAGTATACTTTGGATCTACTAAAACGGTTTCACTTGGATAGTGCTAAGATCATTAACACACCTATGAACATTTATACAAATTAGACATTGATAGTGAAAGAGAATGCTTTGATCAATAGACTTATAGAGATATGATAGATAACTTACTATATCTTACTGCAAGTAGACTTGGTTTAATGTTTATTGTTGGGCTTTCAATCCAATTCCAAACATTCTCACTTTGAAGCAGTAAAAATAATTTTTAGATACTTAAAATAAATATCTTTAGGATTATGGTATCTAAAATATGAAAATTTTGATTTGGTTGCATATGTTGATGTTGACTTTGCAGGATACAGAATAGATAGAAAAAATACCTCTAGAGTATGTTAGTTTTTAGGTCATGTACTTGTTTCTTGATTTTCTAAGAAACAAAATTTTGTTGTATTATCTATATCCAAGACTGAATATGTAGCAGCAGGTGCATGCTATGCACAAGTAATTTAGAAGATTATAGACTATGCCTATAAAATATCCATATAAAATGTGATAATACTAGTGTAATTTGTTTAACAAAGAACCCTATTAATACTATAAGACTAAACACATTGATATTAGATATCATTTTATTATGGATCATATTAATGATCATAATATATCTTTAGATTTAATTAATATAAAATATTAATTAGCAGATATTTTTATTAAACCATTGAATGAGGAGCAATTCGATTTTATTTAAAGAGAATTAGGCATGTTGAATCCTTCAAATGCATGAATTCTTCTCGTATGGTTCATTATCTTGATTTCTCACTTTTTATTTATTTACAACGTGAGATTTATTTCATATGACTCATTTGTATTCATGACTTATATATCCCATCATGACTTATATATGATTGAAATATTGATGTAAATGAATAGAAATAACACAATGAATCCATGATATCGTAGTAGCTTGTACATTTCTTTTTTTTGTTGATGACAAAGGGAAAAAAGTCTATTATACTCTATGAAAATAATTTATAATGTTAACTTATGATGATGATATTTTTATTTTGTATAATGACTATTTTGACATGTTAACTAAAATGGTGCAAGTCACTATGATTTATGATTGTTTCCATTTTGAATACAAAATCTAACATTAAAAGATTATCATTCTTTTTTTAACATTCTTGATATATCTTAAAACTTGTATAACTTGATTGCACAAGTAATTTTTTTTGAACATTTTTTAACATCCTTGACATGTCTTAATAGGAAGAGACTCCAAATGAGTCTGTAAAACCCTTTTTCTTGAACTCACAAGAAATAGTGTCTGATTGAACTACTAAATTCATAACACAGGTTTTAATTGCTTGGCGTTTCCAAAATAATCAGATTTTTTTTATTGTTTTCATTAAATAATCTATTTGACCCTCTTCCTCTTGGATTGTTTGGATCCCATCATAAGTAGTGGCTCGAATAACGAGGAGTTCAACACTAGAAAGCAAACTAAATGCCTTTGGACCAATGCACTGCCAGCTTCTATCACTAATTTCATAGCCACAATCCTCATATTGGGAACATTTCTAACGTGGACATTGCGGACAATTTCTCTTAGCCAATATGTTGATGGATAGTATCATTCTCTTTATCAAGTCCAAAAGCCTAAATATCTGAAATTTAAAACTAAAAAATTTATTTATCCCACGTAGCACTAAGATGTACTCCAAACATTTAGAATATATCATAGAGGAGTTAATCTTTATGTGATCAACCTACCTGAGGAAGGACTGCTTTGTTGTTGCTGTTGCTTGCTCTTGGGTGCTCAATGGATGGTGCATTTCTCATTGCATACTGGTAACTAGATTGAAATCATCAGTAAAATTGAAGTTAGACTTGCTCCCTGGAAGGTTGTGCACCTTCCCAATATTATTAGGAGATAAATACATATATTAAGAGTACTCTTTCAGCTGCTCTAATCCATTTTATCGACAGGTATGGCTGTAGCTTCATTTGGACAGGAGAATGAAGTGTTTGCAGCATCTGCTCTTGTAAGTTAGGACTAGGAAGGTCTTCAAGGGGTTTTCACATCATTGACATCAACACAGGAGCGGAAATGGTTCAGCTGAGTTAGGAGAAATAAAACTACTCATCAAGGTTCGCTGTACCGTACCGTAACGACGTTTCGACCCGAGCTCGATACAATACGGTACCGATATACTGGGCGGTACATCAGGACGTACCGAGCGATACGTCCTGATGTACCAAATATTTTTTTTATTTTTTTTCATATTGTAGCAGTGCTACGGTATAGTACTGTAGCACTATAGCGGTATCAGACGGTCCGCGTATCGGTAATCTGTTGGACCGGTACGTATCACCTGATACGGGTGGTACGTTTCAGTACGACAGACCTTGCTACTCATGAAACATCTAACCTTCTATTAGACATCTAAATCTTCAAATTGTGTATCTTAAATGTTATTATAAAAGATGACTTCCTTTTTTTTTCTATTTTAAATAACTCTCTATCTTTTTGCCGTTTATCTGAATGCCTTACTGCTTTTAATTGGACATTGTGATTGTCGGATCAATTAAAATCAAATTATCTTTAACTAATATATCTAACAAAATAATATGTGAGAAAAAAATTAAAGAAAATAATTAGAAAGAACCCCAAGATGTAATCATTGTCCCAAGGCACATTTTTGGCTTCTATGTAGGCATTGATTTAATTGGGAATACGACTATAAAGGAGAACAACATTTCTGATACCAGCAAAGGAGAAAGAAAAAAAATATATATCAAAACTTTTATTTTATCTTTTTTTTTTTTTTGCATGTAGAGAAATGATATAAATAGGGTTAGAGAGACTTTTTTTTTTTTTCTAAGGAATCAATATTCCCAAAGACTCAATCATTAAAATGAGTATAATAAACGATAAACTATAAAATAGAAATTTATGTTTCTTCTTTTCTTGATGTGATGACCAACACTGTTTACTCCTTGCAAAAACAATGATTTAATTAGTTGAAATTAAAATTAAGTATTGAGAAAAGCTTTTTTACTTGCAGGAGTAAAACTACTTACATAGACCCTTCCTTTCCTTCGCATTAGCAGTTGTCTTGGTCTATTTTACTTATATCTATGTATATGTCAATAATGGTGTTCTGGATGGATGGCGATTGATATGCTGGATTAAGAGCTCATTCGACGTTCTAGAATATCTATTTAATCGGATTAATGACTGCTGCTTCTACATATAGTTTAGCAGTGCATTTATTATTGGATCCATGGGAGCTAATTTGGTTCAAAGGGCGAATTTAATTCCTCGTTTCTTGAGTGTTTCAATTTGCCTGCATGAACAGGGTGATGCGACATTGTGATCAATAACTTGCCATGATATGTCATGATGCCTCAACCACAAGTATTGCATCGTGATGTGTATAGGCAAAGTTGTCGTCACGCACATACCGAAGGGGCTTATCAGTTATTTTCTGCTTATCAGTTATTTTCTTAAATCTCGTACCCTATTAAGATCTTCGATGAACGTCAATAGAAAATATAAAATCTGTTAGTTATCATTCATCATGTTAATATCACATCACGATAAAAGATAACTCGAGTCAGTTATCGATTGCGTGGATAGGAGTCTAAAAGATAACTCGAGTCAGTTATCAAACTGTCGAGTTACTTCCCTTGCAAAATATTCCTAAGAATATTTTCGAAAGTTCAGGGGATAGTTTAGGTCGATTAAAAACTCTCTTCCCTGCGAAATATTCATAGGAATATTTTTAAAAGTTCAAGAGGCATCTTGAGTTAGTTACGAACCGTATTCTTTACAGAATATTCGTAGGAATATTTCTATAAATCCAAGGGCAATTCGAATTTTCTACGAATCAGAGTCACATTATACTAATGAAGATGTCAACGATATTTTTTCCTAACAGATATGAAAGTTGATAGCGCTCCCTGATTTGATTTCGTGGAGCTTAGTGTTTTATATTCTTCTTTAGGCTAGGCCAGAAGTCACTCCATAGGTAGATCTCAATCAATCAGCCATGAGAGTTTGATCACCCAAGTGATGTGGTGGCACCTCCTATGCAAAGCCTAGTCAACCAGCCACTGATGTGGCACCCACCTAAGCCATTAACAATCAGCCTATCCTCCAAAAGAGAGAATATTTCACATTGATAATCTATGATCTCCAGATATGCGCTCATTCTCAACTCTTCTTCAAATTAAACTAATTCATTTGAGCTCCATGCTGAGTTTAGTACGAGAGAGGAGCTTTACCAAGAATGCACATAGCATAAATTTATAGGATCTTTTAATATGAAAGAAATCCACTACCAAAGCATAGTTGTTCAAGCATTTCTAGGTAGTATTTGATTTTAGACATGATGGTATTCAAAAATGGGTTAAGTCTACTGACTGACTTCCCCACGCTGAGCCATAGACTATTTATGACACCAACAAATTGTTGCCACGAGGGTCTAAATAAAAATATTTCTAAAATTTTATGTGGTCTTTTTTTTTTTTTTTGCTTTTGAAAAAAACATAATATGAGCGAATGAGCCTTAGAACTATTATCTATATAAGGCTTACTCACTCATGATTAGGAGGGAGTTCAGAATGTCCTTAAGATTATGCCTCCATCAACAAGAAAAATTCCAGATAATGATTTGATCAACATCATGTCCTTAAGATTATGCCTCCATCAACAAGAAAAATTTCAGATAATGATTTGATCAACATCATGTCCTTAAGATTATGCCTGATAATGATTTGATCAACATCATGTCCTTAAGATTATGCCTCCATCAACAAGAAAAATTCCAGATAATGATTTGATCAACATCATGTCCTTAAGATTATGCCTCCATCAACAAGAAAAATTCTAGATAATGATTTGATCAACATCATGTCCTTAAGATTATGCCTGATAATGATTTGATCAACATCATGTCCTTAAGATTATGCCTAATGATTTGATCAACATCATGTCCTTAAGATTATGCCTCCATCAACAAGAAAAATTCCAGATAATCGTCTGATCAACATGAACCAGGAGGGAGTACAGAATGTCCTTAAAATGATTTAAGATTATTCATTCATCATAAACTCCAAAGTGCTGTTGGCACTCCTATTCTTCAACCCCCAGTTTCCTTAACCCATCTCAAAAGCGTGCAAACACACAACCACAACCATGTCCTGATAAAAACAAGACCCAAAATATCACCCTACGTGTCCTCAAAGAGTAATGATCCCATCTTGAGGAAAATATGATGATGGTGATGATGATATTTGTGCAATGTTATTGCTACTTCTTTGTCTATTAACAAAAAATAAAAGAGTTGAAGAAACTATCCTCAATAAGCCTCCCATTGATATTAGCAGCTACATAAAATTACTAGTATGAAGATGGCCACAATATTTCTCTACTAAAGAAGTACTTAAAGAAAGATCTTCTTTCACTTCCTTTGTCTATTACTTAAAAGGCGGATATTCTTAGATAGGAAAAGACATTTTAATCAAGAAGCGATTACTTAAATTCATTATTTGCTCGGTACCTTATGAGTTATGCATCACTAGTCGAAGAGAACAATAAAAAAGAAAAGAAAACGGTGGTCGTCTCACTCGTAGGAGTAAGACATCTTCCTATCATATCCATCTCCTTATCAAGAAAATTAAATGGGAAGACAAACTCATGACAAGTGTGCTTGACTAAATCAAATAAAATATTTTTCTCCTTTATCTTGCTAAAAGTTGGGCACTCTGAATGGCTAGATTATTTGTGATGGATGCATCAACTTTGACAAAATGCGTCAATGAAAGCAAAGCATGATGGAGCAACAAATGAAGCACAAAGCGGCCATCTCAGAGTTTAAGATAATACCTAATGTTAAAAAGCTTAAATCAGCCGAAGCGATATGGTTCCTACTTCCTACTGAATCCAATAATGCAAATACCAAGTGCCCGAATCAGTTGATTTATTACAACGTGAGCAACTTGGACAAAGCAATGAAGAGGGAGTCTCGGTAGGTAACACACTTCAGTCTATCACATCCAATGGCCCATCAAAGACATGCAATTTGTTCATTTAGCAGTTGGATCGAGTGATATGTCTTCATAAAAAACCAGACCCGATTATCACAGATAATGCAATCAACCGACATCAATCGTTGTCTATTAATTGAAATAAAATGCTAATTTTCAATTCAGATAATGTGTCAAAAAATATCAATTTATTTTAATAAACAGTGCAGGAACTCAAAAAGACAATAATACTCATTATTACCATCACATTATTTATATGATGATTGCTGCATCATTGATATGGTCATCATGATTGGTCATGAAATTTTAAACCATGACCATGCAAGAAGATGCCATGTAACCTCTGGATTCCAGCAAATGCAAGCGCAAAACCATACAAAAAGATAAATAAACAAGATATCTACACAAGAACCAACAAAATCTAATGATGGCTTGAAGGAATTTCTCAATAAAAATCATATTTCAGAATATGTAACTTGACTGACCAGTTCACTTCGAGGATTGCACTCCACTTTGGAAGAAGCACAGCCGCATCCAACTTCGTTCATTCATGTGTGGTAGAGCCACATGCATCAGAAAAGCACAAAAGCCAATCTTCATAAGATATTATGAGACAATAAGTGGCAAAAACAGTTGTCGCTTTGTTTGGACAACCACAGAGAAAGGCAGAGAGATGCAGCCATGCACTGTTTAGTCCAAATCACCTTGATGGCACAGAAACCACTTGTCCTCTCTCATGAAAACCCAAAAGAACCCAATTGTATTGGACAGCAAAACCTCAACAACACAATTTACAATATGGATACTAGCCTAGAGATATTAAGTTCCAAACCCAGCATAGCCTCATTCGAATGAATCCACCATCACATCATAAACAGAGGAATTATGGTTGGGTATTCTCCACTTGGTGTCCTCATCAGAAAAACACAAGGAAAAAGGAAGGCCATTAAGGTACTTGAAATATTTCTCCACTTCATATGGGGCAAGCCTTCCTCTTTTGTCAGCTATAATTTCTACACACCCACACTTCTCTCTATCTATTCTTCACACATGCCCATGCTGCATCTTTCCAATAGAGAGGCAAAAGAAAACATTGATTCAGGCAACCTTTACCCATGGAATGGGATCACCACATCATATTGTGGATATTTCAGAGATTGATACTTCAATGCACGAGCTGGAGACTGCCTTGTTCATGGCAAACTAGACAAATCAGCTCCCAGACAGCTGCATATAGCCGGTACCAATGTTGCACAACCAAAGGCTGAATCATCAACTGAGTTTCAAGGGCAACCCATTGTTCCAGACACCAAATATCATGGTCAAGGTGCAGGGCTTGCTTTGCAGTGTGACATGGAGAAGCATCCTCATAGTAAGATGAGTGGGATTGTTTCCAGCCCTCATAAAGGGCTTCGCTTCCTTGATAAGAGTTTGGCAGGGGAAGGAGGATGGAACACCATTTGAGAAGCAGTTTGACAAATCTGCAACGAATGGCAGGCTTCAGAAGGAGAACTTTGGACCTTGTATAGGCAAGCTACTCTTGCTTTACCCTGCCTGCATGTTGCTTTTCTTTGTTATTTCTTAAGAATAGATATCCATCATGACTAATTCTCTTTTGGACATATAGACTATGAATTTCCTGCAAAAACACAAACAATTTTTTTTGTTAAGGCAAGGGATGAAGACGGGTTTTGATTCCAAGATCTTACCATGATCTGTCAAGAAAACAAAGAGTTAGACATATGTTATGGCCACTGCAAAGAAATCTATGTAATAACAGAAGGAAGATTCCCAATAATTCTATCTTTTGTTAAAGTAATTACAAATTATACATGTGATCAGATTGAATTGTCAACCATTATCAATATTGGTTTTCTTACCATATTTCTAATAATAGTTTAGCCTCCAAAAGTAATATTCACACAGAAAACAGATTTATCAGAGTGAATTCAGGAATCAGTATACACAGTTCCAAAGTTGGGCAAATTATACCAGAACAAAAAACTGGCAATATTAGGACCACCAAGCTGAAACTATCTACAGAAATATATATATATATAATACTCTCAAAGACAAATTTGATTATGACATTTCTGTTTTTAGTTTGTATCACATCTGATTCATACAAGCAGTCATAGCAACAAAACTAAACCTGATTTAATAAACACGAAGGCATGGCTGAGTCAAAGGACTTCACTGGGAAGCTTTTTGTGGCTTTGGCAAGACCAAGGAACTAGGATCCTGAAAATGGAATAATGAAAGAAGAGCTCCACGAGTGTTGGAAAGCAATGACAGAACAAAACTTTGTTTCTCGTCTACGGACATTCTTTGACATGTACATACCTGCTACACTTATCTTTTTTGTCTCTACATTAATCATGACATCCATATGATACAATTTGATTTGCTCATTTTGCTAAGGTGTGACAAAAATGGTGACGGAAAGCTTACAGAAGATGAAGTGAAAAGAGGTAAGCAGTAGAAACGTTTAACTAATTGCAAAGATTTTTAGTCTGGAATGCTGCTTTTGCTTGAAATGTGAGGATTAGATAATATAGATGGTGTCCTTAAAAGGTGATCAAATTGAGTGCCTCAGAAAACAAGCTTTCAAAAGTCAAAGCACATGCTGTTACCTATGCAGCTCTTGTCATGAAGGAGCTTGACCCCGATAATCTTGGTTACATCGAGGTAATATGATGTCCTTCCAGTTCACATTTAAGTATCAGAAAAGGATAACATTGGAAAGCAGAGAAACACCACTTATAATCTTCTACTTCAGATTGCACAACTTGAGACTTTGGTTCGAGGCCTGGTTAACTCACAAGGATCTGAGAGAACACTCAGAAGGTCACATGGGCTTGGAAAATCAATGACAACAAGGCTGTATAGACACCGGACCAACAGACCTGTCAGAAAGACTGCAGATTTTATTCATGAAAATTGGAAGAGAAAATGGGTTCTTTCACTATGGATGATGCTGAATAAAGCTCTAGATGCGTGGAAATTTGAACAGTACAGAAGGAGGTCAGCTTTTCAAGTAATGGGCTATGGTGTATGCATAGCCAAGGCTGCAGCTGAAACCCTGAAGTTGAACATGGCTCTGATTCTCATCACTGTTCGCAGAAATATGCTTACAAGACTTAGATTAACTGCTCTTAATTCAATATTCCCATTTGATGACAACATCAACTTCCACAAGGTAATTATAGGATTTCTGCCACACGAGAAACTGAACTCTTTCATAATAGACCATATTCTTGACTTACCATAAATTAAAATACAGATCATTGCATCGGCAATAGCTATTGGGACAGTAGTGCATACTCTTGCTCATGTAACATGTGATTTCCCAAGAATAATAACATGTCCAAAATCTAAGTTCATGACTACACTGGGGCTAAACTTCAACTACAAGCAGCCCACATATCCATCTCTACTAGCCAGTGCTCCTGGAGTCACTGGCACCCTCATGATTTTGATTATGACATTTTCTTTCACTCTAGCAACGCATTCCTTCAGAAGAAGTGTTGTGAAGTTGCCATCACCCCTCCACCACTTAGCTGGCTTTAATGCATTTTGGCACGCCCACCACCTCCTGGCACTGGTATATGATCTCCTAGTAGTTCATTCCTATTTCATTTTTCTCACCAAGAAGTGGTACAAGAAGACAGTATGTTATGCTTTCTCTTCAGGAAATGGTGATCTCAAAACATGTACAACACACAGATATTATTGTCTTGACAATGACTCCTTATTTCACAGACATGGATGTATCTCACAATTCCTGTCCTTTTTTATGCCTGTGAGGGATTAATCAGAAAACTTCATGAGAAAAGCTATTGTGTGGCCATCATTAAGGTAAGACTACTCTTATCAATATTTAAAGAGCAGTGGAAGAATATCTCTGAGTCAAATCAAGGATATTTTCCTCTTGTTTTCCAATGTGCTACGCAGGCAGCCATATATCCAGGCAACGTCCTCTCAATACATGTGAAAAAGCCACCAGGATTCAAGTGTAAAAGTGGAATGTACCTATTCATCAAGTATCCAGATGTCACACCTTTTGAATGGTATGTCACAAGCTTCACAGGAAATATTACCGACATTCCTTTATTCATCTTTTAAATTTGATTGTACGACAGGCATCCCTTCTCAATCACATCCACACCAGGAGATGGCTATTTGAGTGTTCATATTCGATCCTAGGGAGACTGGACCACTGCACTCAGGAACTTATTTGGAAAGGTTCTTTTAGGGTTCTGATAAACTTTCACTTTCTTTGCAAGAAACTATAATCACATTTCAAAATGATATATGAGCATTCTTCAAAACAGGCCTGCGAGGCTCAAGTTAAATCCAAGAAGGCTAATCTAGTTAGACTTGAGACCACAGTAATTGCAGATGTTGAGCATCAAGATACTAGGTAATAAAGAATCTTATATGTCCAAGTGGCACACCTCAATTATCTCTATCTGATGTCTCAAATGTGTCAAGCTTCAGAGAAAAATAATTCCCTTTTTGCTTATTTCCAAAGCTTTTCATTGATGGGCCATATGGTGCACCTGCTCAAGATTACAAGAAATACGATATTCTTTTGCTTATTGGACTGGGAATTGGTGCAACTCCATTTATCAGCATATTGAGGGATCTTTTGAATAATACACAGTCCCAACATAGTAACTTCATATTGAAAAATCTGTTTCAGAAAAACCTTTAGTTAGAACAACTATTCATAGCCTGAAAGATTAATGCAGGAAATGCAGAATGAAGATGAACCAGATAGTGAAAACAAAGGAAATGGCCCAGGAAGGGCTTACTTCTATTGGGTGACCAGGGAACAAGGCTCCTTTGAATGGTTCAAAAGTGTCATGGATGAAGTTGCAGAAAGTGACCACAATGTATCTCCTAAAAAACCGTTGCTTCCTTCATACTCATTGAATATTCCGAAAAAGAAAAAACTGACAAATACATTATTCTACTTTTCAGAATGTCATAGAAATGCACGACTACTTGACAAGTGTGTATGAAGAAGGTGATGTTCAGTCCACTCTTATGCCGATGGTTCAGTCACTTCAACATGCCAAAAGTGGTCTTGATATTGTCTCTGGAAGTCGGGTAATTACCCTTTATCATAAACTTTTCGTAATCTCAAAGAAAAGAAAAATGTTTGCTCCTTTCTGGCTAATACATGACAGATAAGGACACTTTGCAAGGCCAAACTGGAGGAAAGTTTTTTCTGACTTGGCAAGCGCACACAAGGCCTCTCAAATAGGTTAGCTATATTCAATTGAACTGTGCAATTTGTATTACTCTTAACTTCTAAATATGTGGAACTGCAGGTGTTTTCTACTGTGGATCTGCGAAGCTCACACAACAACTATGGAACCTTTCCCAGGAATTCAGCAATGATACCACTACTCGCTTTGATTTCCACAAAGAGAACTTCTAGCAGGGTCATTGGAAATATAGACTTGTGTAAAATTAAAACAAAAAGAAAAAACAGCAAGAGGTCATCTGATACTTTGAAAGAAGAATCCATAAACTGAATTTCCGTTGTTGAAGCTGCACTAAGTATTTATACATGAAGTAGAATCAAATAAATATTGAGAATCAAACATGATTTCCTGCTCTCCGTTGCTTTCTAACAATAATCAAAATTTATTTGGAACAATTGCTTAAACTCCATATGGTAGTTTTAAGTAAAAATAATTCTCCTTCTTCAATACAGTTTCTAATGTTCTAATTCCAAATCTTTTGCCTCTTAGCAAAATTCTTCAGCAGTGATATCAGTGAGTAGTCTTTCACCTTTCTATCTAAATTCAATGGGCCAGAAGCAGCTCTATCAAATTAAACCAAGGTTTCATATTCTGATAAATTTGACCAAGCTGCAACCTTTCCTGTCTCAGACAAACAGTTCTCAGAGTAACATATTTGAATATCCACTTCCTATTTTTTTAATCTTTTAAGTACTTTTTGCCTTCAAACTGCGTTCACATTTCCTTGTGCTGCTTAAAACTATTTTTCTATCCATGTCACTTGTTTCGGATATTTGAAGCAGCTCTAGTCTTCCTTCTTCCTGCCCTTCTTTGTGTATCCTTTCCTTGTTCTGGGTAAAGTTATTCCTGATGTAGAAGCAGATTGCTTTAACTTGCACATTTGCAAAGCCAAGGTTGTTAATGGAATAGAGATATCAAGTGGTAATAACACTTCCTCTAGTTCATGCCACTCAAGATCTTCAGAATCACCATCTTCATAAATCACTTTATACCAATTTACTTCAGTGTCAAACTTGACCACTGTTCCAGAGTAATACTGGTCTCCAAACAACTTCCGAACTTTCCTTCCCTCTAACCACTCACCAAAGCATGGGTCATTTATTGATCCAACACCAGTTATGTCCTTATGAACAGGTACAGAAGAAACAGGAAGCATAGGTGGCACACCATCAATTGCAATAGCCGGCTCCCCAATCACCTCAAATACAACTGCAGGTTCCAATTCTTGCCCAAGGCACACTGTATCTATCATGATTCGTTCACGCAAAGTAAGCTGTCATACAAAAAAGTAGAGGAATGTGAAATGAGTACATAATATGAAATTTTCAGATAATTAAAGCTCAAGTGCACGATGATGTAATTGTAAAAATACAAAACCACACTTATAACAAATTTTATTTAATGGATTTCTTTTAGGCCAAGACAATGACAACAACAACAACAATTAATATTTTGGCACCCTATGAAGCACCGACACATGCATTTGGTAGGTGTATCCCGTGACAAACACGTGTCGAACACGGATATGTCACCGACACGACCAGGCACATCTCCAGCCATGTCTTATTTATTTATTCATTTTATATTTTGGACACAACACGACTCCTATGTGCTTCGTCGTGTAGTGCTCGCGTGCAACCCTAAGCTCACGTGGCCCTCACATGACAATCCATCAACATGAAATCTCATGATTTTTGGAGGATTTCTCGCCAAGATTGTAATGAATCTGGAGGATCGTCAGTGTTAAATTTTGCATAGCCCTTTGTCACTGATAGTTACAAACCGAGGTGCACAACAAAGGGTTCCAAGTTTTTAGCGATATCCTCATTGGTCCTCTGGCCAAACTATGGAAGAGGTTGCTGATTTCCCCATTAGCAAAGCAAAATTTCCTCATTGGATACAACACGCCATCCACCACGTCGAAACTACGGAAGAGGCCCTCTGACCAAACTATGGAAGAGGCTGCTAATTTCCTCACCGGCGAAGCAAGATTTCCTCACTTGAGACAACATGTCGTTCACCACAACCCATTGTAGGCCCTCAACGACCTCACCAACGAAGCAAGATTTCCTCATCAACTTGATTTTACTAGAAGAAATTCTGCCCTAAGCCCACCTCTGTCAACCACGACCAGGCACGCCCTTGGCGACCTCATCGGCATCAAGAAGCATTGTTGCTACTAGTGCACCCTTGGCAACCTTACTGACCCCACCTGCGGTTGCACAGTGAGAACCCTATGTGGTCCTCTCTTTCTGCTTCACCTGTCTTTACATCTTCATCGCAAGGTACCATATGCAGTCCTCTCTTTTTGCTTCCCTGCTTCAGTTTGATTTCTAATGGATTCTATTTTAATTTCTGGCTGCTTTGATTTGTTAAGACACACGCTCTCATTCCTAAGGATGTTATCAATTATTCATGTTTGCTTATTGTACTTGCAAATTGGGTGATTGCTCAATTCATTATAGGTTCTCCATTTTATTGCATTTCCTTGATCTATTGTTTGTACTTTAGAAGTGAAGTAGGATAATTGTCGAGGTCAGCAGGTTCATCTCTGTCTTCAACAATTTGGTTGTATTTTGAAATTACTTAAATACTTTCAATGTGATCATAAGAATAAAATGGAGAAGCTAGGCTCGGATGGAATTCTTGAACTTCAGATTTGGAAACTCTAATTTGGTTTATAATGAGGATCGAGGATTGTTACCAACAAATATGAGAGTCATTATGCTTCTTCTTTAGTACTAGCTTCTTAGTGATTATGAGCACCTAAACTAAGTTCTTCTACCTGAGTATAAATACTACAAAACTCATGTTAATCGAATATATATATATATATATATATATATATATATATATATATTGTCCTCGTCGTGTCATGTCTGTGTGTGTCCGTGCTTCTTGATGACATCCCAACTATTTGGGGTCGATAACATAATATTTTTCCACCACTAAGTTGTTGAATCTCAGATTTTAATAATGAAATTGATAGTGTTTATCTGATCTGCATTTTGAGTAACACAGGAAGCTTCGATTAGGAAGAGACAATTAAAGCAGGAAGAATCATGTTGGGCCGAAATGGAACATGTCAGAAGATTGGACGTCGAGTCGGAGGATCAGCCGAAGTATCGACAGAAGGCCTCAGGCCATAGGTTCAGGCATCGAGCCAAGAAGAGCAGAAATTACGCTAAGGAAATTGGAGTTGTGGAGATCAACTGGCCGATTGGGAAATAGGTCGCAAGTGAGGACGATACGCCGAAAAATCGAACGAGGCATCGATGAACCAATGACATGCCGGACAACATTTGATTAGCTTGGTAATAATTGTCTAGATCGAAGTAGGTTTTAAGTGTGCAAGATTAACTACGATAGCGATCAAGGCATAAAGAAAAATGAAGTCCCGGAGTCAAGAACGAGATATCGCTGGGAGTTCGAGAGTTCGTTGAAAGTCCGGATATTCGTCGGAAGTTCTGTCGGAATTGACCGAGAAGTCCAGGAGCTTGCCAAAGAAGCTCGTCGAAACTCGCCAAGAAGATCGTCATGAAGTCCAGGAGCATGCAAGGAGTCCGTTGGAACATTGCCGAGAGATAATCGGAATTTCGTCAGAAGATTGATAGAAGCTCGCCGGAAGAAACCTAGACTTATCGGACTTATTTAGCTTAGTGTTATGCCTTAAAATTCGTAGTTAGCACATAATTGGGTTGGAATTTGGCCAACTCAATTAGGGGCCAATTAGGCCTAAGTTTGGACTGTGTTGGGCCAAGTGGAAGGCCCAAACAGTGACCCAACAAGTGGAACCGTCGTGGCACAATTCCGAGACCGTCAGGCGGTAGTACCGCCCAGTGTTAGTGCTGTAGGTGGTGGTACCGCTAGGACCCGGGACACACGGGATAAGACATTTTTTAGCTCCAATTTTGAAGTCATTTGGGGTCTATAAATACCCCAGTTATTCCTGCATGGGATAGCAAGAATTGAGTACGAAATTGAGTTGAAAAAGAGGGAAAAATACTTGAGAAAAAAATTGGGAAACTCTCTTAGGATTTAGGATCATTTCTTCCTAGTATTTAGAAATTTGTCTAAAGGGAGAAGTGAGGTCTAAGAGCAACAGCAGCGGCAGTAGCAGCGGAGACAGCAGTGGCGGCAACAGGCGATAGCAAAGAGCAACGGTAGCAACAGCGAGCGACAGCGGAGAGCAGCAGCAACAGTAGCGGAGAGCAACGGCAACGGTAGGGGAGAGCAGCGACAATGACAGCGGAGAGCAGCAGCAGCAACGAAGAGAGGCAGTAGCAGCGGTAGCGGAGAGCAGCGACAACGACAGTGGTAGCGAAGAGAGGCAACGACAACAGTAGCAGAGAGGAAATGTGGCGACGAAATCGTGAGTAGGGTTGGGGTTAGGGGAAGTCGCGAGGGGGAGGATGCGAACCAACTAACGCAAATGCGACCAAACCATACCTAAAATGTTGGTTCAGTCACCTGGTTTAAATCGGGCACTCACCCGAAGCGCTAGGCGCTTGGGCTCAGGTGAGAGCCCAAGCGACGCCTCTTTGAAGCACATCGCCTGGATGTTAAACGAGGCGCTCGAGCCTCACCATGCCTCACCCGAGCACTTAGGTGAGCGCCCGAGCACCTTTTGAAATCATTGGTTCACAGTGGATGTTGGTGGGTTCGGGGCAAAGGTACCCTTAGTGCCATTGGTGCAACTATAGGTTTTCTCCCGCTAGAACCTCTTGTTGCACACCTTATAGATGAATCGAATGGTGGCTTCGTTGGTGAGGTCGTTGAGGGAGCACGATGGGTGGTGGTGGACGCAGGTGGGCTCGGGGCAAAGGTACACCCGACATCGCTAATGCAACTATAGGTTCTGCTCTCTTTGTGCAAATGAATTAATTCATAACTATCGATGACAAAGGGGCATGCAAACAATTTTGGTCAAGAATCCTCGAAGAATCGTAAGATTTCATACTGACAATCCATCTCCACAAAGCAGATGTCCCTCACATGAGGGCCACATGAACTCAACGCCGCATGCAAGCGCCACGCGAGAAAGCGTGCAGGAGCAGTACCATGTCCAAAAGATAAAAATAAAAATAAATAAATAAAACATGGCTGGAGACACATGTCCAATTGAGTCGACGACATATCTATGTCCGACACATGTCTGACACGGAAATGCCCACCTAAAGCACGTGTAGGTGCTTTATAAGTATCCATTACAATAAATTTCTAGAAACTATATTATATGCTTCCTCTAAATCAATAAAATCTTTATATGGTAGCCTTTATTCATGTTTTTTATCTTCATAACAAATAATGTTGAACAATAAAAGAAGTATAAAAAATGGCTAGCAACAAGGACTAACATACAATATATTTGAAAGTCATACATGTCTATTAAGAGAAATAAGACCAATCCCTTGCACAATTTTTATACACAAGATACTTTCAAAGAAAATCAAGTTAAAGTGAAGAGAACTTATGCTGAATATATATACATAATTATGTTAACAACTATCCTCAAAGAGCAATTGCAAGACCTAGGGAGCAATAGTAATACACATGCACATTGAAATTCAAGATCATGAAATAGTCTAACCACTAATTCTACATAATTTAGAATAGAATTGGATACATAGATGGGTAGAATTACAATCCTTGAGTCATGCTTTGGCTTGCAAACTTTTGTTTCATGTGCCATGGCCCCATCATGGGTAGACAAAGAAACCTTTTGACTTGATGAGAAAAAATAGAAAATATTTAGACAATGTACTTATTAATTAGAATTTGCAGTTCAGGTAACTCGCTTGGTTAGGAACATTTAAAGCGATCAAACCTGCAAAAGATAGATGATCCAGGAGAATTAATCGTATAACATATTAAGTTTGTTAGATGAATTAAACCCAACTAATCATTAGTAAGTCTCAATCAGAGTCACATTCATCTGATTAAATCAGATCTGACTCAAGTCTACTTAATGAACTAAGGTGTCAAACTTGTTATCAGCCTAAAGGGAACTTTTAGGCTTTTAGTGATATGAATGAGCAAGTTGATTATAATTCTGTCAAAGACCCTTTAACTATTCATGGAGGACCAATAACAAGTGCTAAAGCTAAAAGGATTAAAGAAGTCTTAACTTGTTTATTGGACGGCATTTGGAAGGAGCAAGCTGGTCAAAACTTGGTCAGGGTTCTATGGATACAAGAAGAGCCTAAAATAATCAACCTAATTCAAATAAATCCACATCGTAAAGAGAATGTCCAACCTTGAGGGAATGATGAATTTTTAGTTTATTTTGAAGAATAAAGGTCATTCAGCCATATTGGACCATATTAGGAATTGTGGGCTTATTCATGAATAATCATTCAAATCAATTCAAGATAGATTCATGAGTAATCTACATTCATGCATTAGGAATATGAATGTCATTTAATGTATTTAATGGATTTATTCCCTTTGTACTTGCCCTTTGTACTATATAAACAAGGTTGACTCCCTTTATAAGGAATACAATTAAGAAGTGTATTCAACTTTCAACACCGGTGAGTGTTTTAGTTTTAAGTTCTTACATGAGCTTTGGAACTTATCAAGCTTTTCTGCTTGTGGCATTCAAAACCCAAAAATCTTTGTTTTTCCTTTCAACTTATCAAGCTTCCTAGTTTGTAACGTTTTAAGGGAATCAAAGTATTGTTCTAATTACTTCATCAAATTTACATTGAAAAGTGATTAAAATAGTTTTCCTAACTTCAATCTTGAACAATCCTTCTTGTTTCAATTCGTTGGAGGGGGTCAATTTACATTCCACATGTATCATAGCTCTTTAGCTATCGGGGGTGTATGGGTGCTAAGTTGATGATTTCCATCATTTGGTATCAGAGCTCGGCTCAAGTTTGAGATTTGCGTATCTATTTATTTGCTATCTTTTATATTTTCCTTTTCTCTTCTTCTTCTTTTTGAACAATATCTATAATTATTTTTCTCCCTTCATCTTCATTGTTGTACTTCTTCTGTTATTACTATTCTTCTTTATAATTCTGTACTTTATAGTATAAAAAAAAAAGATCAAAAAGTAAAAAAAAAAGAGTGAAAATCAAAGGTAAAAAATTAAGGGAAAATCAAAGGTAAAAAAAAAAAATCAGAATTTAAAAAAAAATTACGGATTCAAGGAATTCTTGCAAATAACAGAATTCTATCTTTGTTCATTTGAATTTCTATTTCGGTTTGAAAATCTTTCTTCATTCCAAAAAAAATTTCTTTGTTCAATTGATATTTGAATTCTAGTCTTTGCTTATGATTAAAGTGCATTACACACACCTTAAAATTGGCCTACCTTTTGTTTTTTTTTAAACTTGTTCGATTTCACTATTTTTGAATTACCATAATCTGAATTGTTTGTTTAGGTATCTTAGTTAATCTAAGAACTCAAATAACAAAACAAGAGAGGTAAAAGGCAAGAGTGGTGATATCAGTATCGAGAAAAGCCAAAAATTGTGTGAAACACGAGTGGAGTGAATCAAATCTAGAGTGAAACACGTGAGGGAGTGTTGGTGAGGTTGTTCTAACTTTTTTTTCTAGGTTGTATATATGTATAAAGATAAAGAAGCGAGTTCTTCATCAAATGATCTTTTAGTTCAAGCAATGCAGCAACAATTTGAGCGTATGTTCAAAGTGTTGGGAGATGTAAGAGATCATCTAGAAAGGCATGATGATGCAATTAATAGATTGCAAGGTGAACCACAACATGGGAGACAACCAACCCTTGTCAATGATGAATATGATGGTGGCGATGACGTGGATGATGACCAAGTTACTTTAATTGGTCAAGATGTTAACCTTAGGAGACAAACTATGAGAGGACGTTTTGATGGTGTGGACAGAAACATAGGCAGCATTAAAATGAAAATTTCTTCTTTTTAAGGGAAGAATAATCCAGATGCCTATTTGGAGTAGGAACGAAAAGTGGAGATGATCTTTGAATATCACAACTACTCCGAAGAGAAAAAGGTAAAATTAGCCGTTGTTGAATTTTTTTATTATGTTATTGTTTGGTGGGATCAATTGTGTAAAGACAGGCATAGAAATGATGAAAGGCCCGTGGAGACTTGGTTGGAGATGAAACAAATCATGAGGAGGAGATTTGTCCCTAGCTATTACTATAGGGATTTGCATTAACGGCTGCAAACCTTGACACAAGGTTCCATGAGTGTTGATGAGTATCATAAGGAGATGGAGATGGCCATGATAAGGGATAATGTGGAGGAAGACAGTAAGGCCACCATGGCTCGATTCCTAAGTGGATTAAACAAGAACATTGCTGATCTTGTAGAATTGCAACATTATGTGGAGATTGAGGACATTGTCACGGACAAAATTCTAAACAGGATGTTTGATGTAATGCTTATGTATGTCCGTGTCTTTTGGTTTTTCATGCTTTGCACAGTATGTAGAGGGACGGTCGAAGACTTAACAACCCCATTTTAGTTGGGTTTGATGACCATTTTAGACTTGTAAATAAAGGTTGTGTCATGTGGACACTTGTGAGAGATACTCGGTCTGTGGTGGACCATTTTGACCCTTTGTTATGCAACCGTTCAGAGCTTATAAAGTCTGTTTGTAATTTACATTGTCTATGAAATGTTTCCTGAAATGTTTTCTTATGGATCCCGAGTGAGGCGTTTTCTCTAACCCGTTTTCTCTTTTGTAGGTCCTAAGGGACCATAGGAGGTTTCGGGGAGGCTGACCTTTGCGGACGGACACGCAAGGATGCCGCACGACTTAGGTAAAACCAGCTAAGTCCGTGACAGATGGTATCAGAGCGGGACAAGCACTCATAGAAACACTTGACATGCAAACGTGGGGGACCTAGTAGGGCTGCGTTGAGGGTAGCCAGCACGCGCGACCGTTTGGGGGAAAACGGGCATGGAGATATAGGGAAAAGGCTCGGAGGAGCGGGCATCTGAGATTGGCATTCAGAGGAATGGCCAACCCTTCGTGCAAGAGGCACCACGAGAACAAGCAAGCTTGGAAGAATACGTAGCGCACAAAGGTTAGGATAGCTGAGTTCGAGCTACGGCTCGACGTTGACAACTATACTTGATGGTGCTCAAGGCAAGCAAGGCGCTTGGTAAAGGATGAGACCATGCAAGGTGGAATGAGTTGCTCAGCGAACGAAAGAGTTGTGCAAAGCTCACAAAGGTGAGGGGAATTGCTAACTCGAAGAATTCAGTATTCATGCAAGGGCTTGTATGCGGACGATAGAATGCTCGCGGTCATCCCAAGGCGACCGAAACTCAGCGTCATGGAGCATTGAAACTTTCTCTTCGGCATGTGAAGGATACGTCCGTAGAAGGCTGAAGTGTGCAACGAGTTCAGTATGTTGCTAGGCCTTGAGTGGTGCAGCGGGGGCCTGCATTGATGTGGAGTCGCAATCTAACAGGAGGCAGAACAATGCACAGTTTGTTCAGCAAGTTGGAGTAGTCCAAGGGGATGGTGGTCTCCGAAACTTTCAAAGGGAATGAAATGAAGAGAGATGTTACTCCAACGGGATAGATATCTAGGAGAGATAAGTCTCAGCTCTTTAAAGAGAGAATCATGTGCAATGGACCACACATGTTAAGGAGGAGTACCTCAAAAACAATAGCTCCACGAAGCTCAATGAATCGAGCGAGCGGTGAGGAGTCATCGCATGATTTCGCTTGAGAGAATGTATCGGTGGATACATTACGAGATCAAGTGGGGGAGCGACCTAAGGCAACACAAATAAAGGCACACTTGGAGTCGATATGGAGATCGGACTTAATAGAGGGCTGACCCATGGAATGGTGGGTGCGAGGGCCACCATTAACTCAATGCATCACGAGAAGCGGAGCAACTTGAGTATAACTTGGTGAAGTACCCAAGCCGTATGAAGGGAGCCAACATAGAAGATGAAACATGGAGCGGAGGCATAGAGCTTTCCTCAAACAGAGGTCAAGGACATGAACTCTTGTAGTGACAAGAGCGAGATCATGTCGTTTCATTGGTCCTTCATTTTGATGGAGCGGACTTATCTTACATGGGGCCAAAGACGAAGGGAGCTTCTGGGCACATGCACCTTATCTCGGAGAAGCATTTGATAGAGGAACTAAGGAGACTCAACTTGCGAAGGCAAAGTTGAGTTCAGAAGGCCTTAGCATAGGGCAAGAGGACGCAGAGGTGGGCACTCTTGAAGAATATGCCATAGTGCTGCCATAGTGCTGCCATTTAAGTTGCCATGAAGGAAGCGGTGCGCAGTGGAGATTGTGCTGGTAGGGGCAGAGGCCCAGGATCCAGAAATGGTACACCAATTTCAGCGAAGTCGATGAATTTCGGGAGCTACTAGGCAACGGATTGTCCTAGAGTTGTGTTTCGTCTGAGTGTAACCCGAGAGTGGGTGGACGAATGTCGATTGCCAAAAAGAGCGAACAAAATCGAAGGTGGAAGAGACCCTGCGATGTATTGGCAGAGGCCACACATGGAGGAATCACAATTCGAGTTCATCCCATATGGATCAGAATACAATAGAGATGTCACTATGAGGCAATATGGTGCAGCGGATCGTGGTGGAACAGTCCGTGGTAATGTGATACACACGAATATAGTCCCATGAGGGACTATATCATACGGAGGTATGATCGGGAGCTACTGGTTCCACTTCGGTGAACAACACGACGGCAAGAAGGGCTATGGATTCAAGGAGTGAAGGCTATGGTACCACAGAGGCGGGTCTTCCGTGCGTTCATCGAATTTTGCATCGGATGAAAGCCTTGGTCATCAGCAAATAGAGGCTGTGTACCACCAAGGGAAAAGTTTGAATGCAAGTACCAGTGAGTCCCATGGGAGGGACTTGATCATGTAGAGGTATGATCGAAGCAGTTGGAGAGTTGAACTACTCCAGAACCCATACTCGCTTAAGGGAGCTCGGCAAGTCAGAGGACAAGGTCGAGTAAGTGAATGTTGCTACCAAGGAAGCTAAGGAGAATAGAATTGGTGCAAATCCTACAACATGATGGCAGAGGCCATGCATGGGAGTTGTAGTATGTCTTTCCATCGACCAAAGGGTGCTACTTTGAGAACACAAAGGTGTTGAAGTAGGGGGTCGAAAAGGGCGAGGAAGCGACGATGAGTCCAAAGGGACTTAGCTACCCAAAACCAAGCATCGGTTAGAATGGAGGTGGACTCGGAGGAGTGCCACAGAGACATATCCACTGATCGTAAAGAAAAGGGATGCAGATGCGAGGCGACGGATAGAAGGGTCATGGGTATGGCAGCGCCATGGTACCGCAAAGGCATGACTTCCATGAAGTCATCGATCCCTTGCTCTCATGAAGGGAGAGCGCTTGGTCGTGAAAGGGGCCGAGGAGGTGGAGCATGCAGAGGAAAACTCCAAGTACCGAGACAAGGCTGAAGGGCAGAGGCCAAGGAACTTTGTAAGACTAGTGTCAACAAGCTTTTCATCAAGATAGCCGAGAGTGAAGGACTTCGGGTCGTGCAAGAGTGCACGACCGAGGAACGAAGTAGACAATACGCAGTGTTGTACCTCTGCTACTCAGTGGAGTAGGCGGCAAGGTTGATGGAGAAGACAGTATAATCCCAGAGGCGACCAAAACTATTAGAGACTTACTCCAAGTTAGGGTGAAAACTTCTTGCATTCCAAAAGTTCGATGACATTGAGAAGGTGAATCACAGTAACTAACTCAACGCAAGGAGTGCAAACACTTCGAGTGCTTTAGAAGTGTGAGCAAAGAGCAGGTGAAGGTTAGTAACCAGCTCGATGCGTGGAGTACAACCCTCGACGAGGTGGGCGAAGTCAAGTAACCTTTGTCTTCTCTACTCTTAAGAGAATGGGTAAAACTGAGTACTTCAATTCTCTTATCTATCCAGCATAGGAGCTCTGAACAGGTTCAAATACCCCTTCAAAGATAATGGAAGACAATAGTTATCAAATCCTCACCAATAGTGATTAGTGCTATTGAGAGTAGATTATCCGCTTCATTTCCCAACCGAATGCCAATCGAAAGCAGAAGTGATATGAATCTACTTGGAAGTGACAACTAAGTGAAAGAAAAGTCGATGGGCAAATTTTGTAGAGGAAGGACCTAAAACTTCGAAAGTTTACGAGGCGATGCTCGTTCAAGCTCCAACAAGCATCCACCCAATTCAAGCAAAATGAGGCATTTGAGAGACTAACGCATAGTAAGGATGGTCTTTTCCTTCATTTGGAGGATCCGCAGGAACCAACAGAGATTAACACAACTCAGCCAACCCCACACTAGAGTTAGAGTCATTGGCGAGTTGAAGCAGCATAGCAGATCAAAAGTTCGACTACTCAATAACAGCAGTGGAGAGTAGCTGAGAGCCAAGAGACGCATTGCAGCTGGAGCAGAAGATTGAAGACTCAGCAAAGACGAGGAGTTGCAGTGTTAGCAAAGGCTTCGACGAGGACGTCGAAGGAATAAGTGGGGGAGAATATCACGGACAAAATTCTAAACAGGATGTTTAATGTAATGCTTATGTATGTCCGTGTCTTTTGATTTGTTCATTCTTTGCACAGCATGTAGAGGGACGGTCGAAGGCTTGACAACCCCATTTTAGTTGGGTTTGGTGGCCGTTTTAGGCTTGTAAATAAAGGTTGTATCATGTGGACACTTGTGAAAGATACTCAGTCTGTAGTGGACCATTTTGACCCTTTGTTGTGCAACCGTTCAGAGTTTATAAAGCTTGTTTGTAATTTACATTGTCTATGAAGTGTTTCCTAAAATGTTTGCTTGTGGATCCCGAGTGAGACGTTTTCTCTAACCCGTTTTCTCTTTTGTATGTCTTAAGGGACCATGGGAGGTTTCGGGGAGGTTGACCTTTGCGGATGGACACGCAAGGGTGCCGCATAACTTACGCAAAACCAGCTAAGTTCGTGACAACATGATGAATGTGGCCATGAAGACTGAGAGGCAACTCAAAAGAAAAGGCACAAGGTATGATTCAAAATCTTATTCGGGTTCTTCTTCTTCTTGGAAACCGAATTAGAGTAAGAAGGATGATAAACCCATTGTTAAGCCTAAAATTGATGAAACTAAAGGTAGAAATGAATTAGGCAGCAAGGGTAAAGGTGAGAATCTACCTAATCAAACTAGAGGTATTAAATGTTTTAAGTGCCTTGGGCATGGACATGTTTTAAGGCCCTAATAAGAGAGTTATGATAATGAGGGATGGAATTGTGGAATCTGAAAGTGAGAGAGAGGATGATGATGACATTCTAAAGGATGCTAGTGATCTAGAGTATGCTAAAGGTGAAAATCTAGTTGTTCAACACACACTTAGTTTGCAAAATAAAAATGATGAACATGGTGAACAACGTGAAAATCTGTTTCATACTCATTGTTTAATTGCTAGCAAGTTGTGTAATGTGATTGTTGATAGTGGAAGTTGTATAAATGTAGCAAGCACCTTGCTCGTGGAGAAATTGAAATTACCTACTATCAAGCATACAAAACCTTACAAGTTACAATGGTTGAATAATAGTGGTGTAGTAAAGGTAAATCGGCAAGTGTTAGTTTCTTTTTCAATTGGTAGATATAATTATGAAGTTTAGTGTGATGTGATACCTATGTATGCTTATCATATGTTGTTGGGAAGACCTTGGCAATATGATCGAAGGGTAATACATATGGGTTCAAGAATCGTTATGCTTTAATCATAGATGGACAGAAATATTAGCTTAGACCTTTGCCTCCAAAGACAATTTTTGAAGGCCAAATGCACATAAAACAACAATATGAGGAGCTTGAGTCTTCATTAACCAAAACTTTGGAGAGGGAACAAGAAAGAGAGAAAAAAGAAAATGGTGAGTTGAGTGGTAAAAATGAGAGTATTGGGAAACACAAGGGGAGAGAAAACAAGGAAAGCATAAGTGAAAGAAAAACGAGTGTTTATGCCAAAATGAGTGATGTGAAGAAAGCCTTAACTATGAGGCAGCCCTTACTTGTACTTATGTACAGGGATATTTTGATTTCACCTAAACAAATTGACAAAAGTTTGCCTAGTGTCATTGTTGATCTTTTACAGGAAAATGAGGATCTCTTTCCCGAAGAAGTTCCTAATGGTTTGCCACCAATTAGAGGAATTGAGCATCAAATTGATTTCATTCCAGGTGCAAGCATACCAAATAAGCCAGCATATAATTGCAACCCCGAAGAGACTAAAGAAATCCAAAAGCAAGTGAGCTTATGAAAAAGGGGTATGTGTGAGAAAGCATGAGTCTATGTGTAATTCCTGTTTTGTTGGTGCCTAAAAAGGATGGATCTTAGAGAATGTGTGTTGATTGCCGAGCCATCAACAAAATCACGGTAAAGTATAGACATATTATTCCTAGGCTAGATGATATATTGGATGAATTGCATGATTCTTGTATGTTTTCAAAAATTGATTTAAAATCTAAATATCATCAAATAAGAATGCATGAGGGTGATGAATGGAAATCCGCTTTCAAAACTAAACATGGTTTATATGAATGGTTGGTTATGCCTTTTGGCCTAACTAACGCACCTAGTACTTTCATGAGATTGATGAATCATATTTTACGTACTTACATTGGAAAGTTTGTAGTGGTTTATTTTGATAATATACTTGTGTATAGCAAAAGTTTAGATTAGCATGTAACACATTTAAAAACTGTTTTTGACGTGCTTAGAAAAGAAAAGTTATATGCTAATATAAAGAAATGCACTTTTTGCACTAATGAAATTACTTCTCTTGGATATGTTGTTAATGATAAAGGAATACATGTTAATCAAGAAAAAGTGAAAGTAATTAGGGAGTGGCCAAAACCTACTAGTGTTAGTGATGTTAGAAGTTTTCATGGTCTTGCTAGCTTTTATAGAAGATTCATTAAGGATTTTTCTACAATTGCTGCACCATTAACTGAATGCATCAAAAAGAATATGGGATTTAAATAGGGTGAAAAACAAGATGATGCTTTTAACTTGCTTAAAGACAAACTCAGTTCAGCACCTTTGCTTGCTTTACCGAACTTTGTTAAAACTTTTGAGATTGAGTGTGATGCAAGTGGAATAGGAATTGGAGGAGTCTTAATGCAAATGGCAGACCCATTGCGTTCTTTAGTAAGAAGCTAAGTGGAGCAAGTCTTAACTACCCGACATATGACAAGGAGTTTACGCTTTGGTAAAAGTGTTAGAGACATGGCAGCACTATTTTTGGTACAAGGAATTCATTATACACACCGATCATGAGTCCTTGAAATATCTCAAAGGACAAGGAAAGCTAAACTGTAAGCATGCAAAATGGATAGAGTTTATTGAATCCTTTCCATACATCATCAAGTATAAACAAAGTAAGGAAAATGTGGTTGTCGATGCTCTTTCTAAAAGGTAAATTCTAATTTCTCAACTTGATATAAAATTATTGGGTTTTGAGTACATTAAAAATTTATACAATTCTGATCATGATTTTGTTAATGATTACGAGGCATGTGAGAAAGGGGGTTTTGACAAGTTCTTCAGGCATGATGGTTTTCTTTTTAAAGAAAATAAGTTGTGTGTTATACAATGTTCAATGAGAGAATTACTTGTGAGAGAGGCACATAGTGGAGGTTTAATGGGGTATTTTGGGGTTAAAAAAACTTTAGATGTGTTAAGCGATCATTTCTTTTGGCAGCACATGAAAAGAGATGTTGAGAGATTGTGTGAGAAATGCATTACTTGTAAACAAGCTAAATCTAAAGTAATGCCTCATGGATTGTATACTCCTCTTCCTATAACTAGTGAGCCTTGGGTTGATATATCCATGGACTTTGTCTTGGGTTTACCTAGGTCAAAAGGAGGGAGAGATTCTATTTTTGTTGTTGTTAACAGGTTTAGTAAAATGGCACATTTCATTCCTTGCCACAAAACAGATGATGCAACACATGTTGCGGGGCTGTTCTTCAAAGAAATTGTAAGATTACAAGGCATTCCAAAGACAATTGTGAGTGATAGAGATGTGAAGTTCCTCGGCCACTTTTGGAAAACACTTTGGAGCAAGTTAGGTACAAGGCTGTTATATTCAACCACTTGTCACCCACAAATAGATGAACAAACGGAGGTGGTAAATCGAACTTTATCAACACTTTTAAGGGCCATAATTCAAAAGAATTTAAAATTTTGGGAGGAATGTTTGTCACTTATGGAGTTTGCTTATAATAGAAGTGTACATGCTACAACAAACCATTCTCCATTTGAAGTTGTGTATGGGTTCAATCCATTAACTCCTATAGATTTGCTATCTTTACCTTTAGAAAAGGCCAATTTGGATGGTAAGTAAAAAGCTGATTTTGTAAAAGCATTGCATGAAAGAGTCCGGACACAAATTGAAAAGAAAACTCTATAATATGAGAAACAACACAACAAAGGTCGAAAGCAAGTAGTATTTGAACCTGGTGATTGGGTTTGGGTGCACTTGAGGAAGGAAAGATTTCTTAACCAAAGAAAGTATAAACTAATGCCAAGAGGAGATGATCCATTTCGAGTATTTCAAAAAATCAATGACAATGCATACAAGTTGGAACTACCAGGTGAGTATGGCAATGTTAGTGCAACATTCAATGTTTATGATTTATCTTTGTTTGATGCAGGTGATGAAGGCACTGATTCGAGGACCAATCCTTTCAATGAAAGGGGGAATGATATGAATGAGCAAGTTGATTATAATTCTGTTAAAGACCATTTAACTATTCATGGAGGACCAATAACAAGAGCTAAAGCTAAAATGATAAAAGAAGCCTTAACTTGTTTATTGGAAGACATTTGAAAGGAGCAAGCTGGTCAAAACTTGGTCAAGGTTCTGTGGATACAAGAAGAGCCTAAAACAGTCAACCTGATTTAAATAAATCCACATCGTGAAGAGAAAGTCTAGCCTTAAGAGAAAGATGAATTCTTAGTCCATTTTGAAGAATAAAGGTCATTCAGCCATATTGGACCATATTAGAAATTGTGGGCTTATTCATGAATAATCATTTAAATCAATTCAAGATAGATTCATAAGTAATCTACATTCATACATTAGGAATATGAATATCATTTAATATATTTAATGGATTCATTCACTTTATACTTGGCCTTTGTACTATATAAACAAGGTCGACTCCCTTTATAAGGAATACAATTCAAAAGTGTATTCAATTTTCAAGTGTTTTGTTTTTAAGTTCTTACATGAACTTTGGAACTTATCAAGCTTTTCTGCTTGTGGCATTCAAAACCCAAAAATCTTTATTTTTCCTTTCAACTCATCAAGCTTCTTAGTTTGTGACGTTTTAAGGGAATCAAAGTGCTGTTCTAATTACTTCATCAAATTTACATTGATAAAGTGATTAGAATAGTTTCCCTAACTTCAATCTTGAACAATCCTTCTTGTTTCAATTCATTAGAGGGGGTCAATTTGCATTCCATATGTATCATAGCTCTTTAGCTATCGGGGTGTATGGTTGCTAAGTTGAAGATTTCTATCATTTAGCATATACAACCCTGTCAACTTTAGCTGCCTACACAAGAATTATATGTGGAGCCCTCGCCATCATATTCCATCCAAAGATATGATATAGTTCTTATCAAGTTAAAAATTATCGCAGTAATGTTTTACCAATGTAAGTGAATAATTATATTATTATATATGATGCCAGGGAATTTTTAACATGATTGCAATGTCCATTATTTTTTAACGAACACTTAAATAAATCTAGTCTCCAAGGACACATATGCACAAAAAAAGAACCTTTAATTTATGGGTAAATGGGTTAAATACTGTTTTCCCCTTTTCTTTTCTTTCTTCTCGCCTTTATTTCTCTCCAGAACTGAAACCTTCCCACAACTGGCCGACACACCCAATGATCGCTTTGACGACATAGTCAGACAATGGCACCACTGACTTGTAGGTAGCAGGGGCTACAAATTTCCACTTAATATCCATGATCAGCATTGATAGATACCGACCACGGTAACCATCTTTTTCCCCCAAAATCCATACATTCATTTCATGACCCTACCAGTTCCGGTGGTACCACTGCACCCATGATCATTTCTCAAGATCGGCCAATCTGAATCAAGATCAGACAATTCGTATTGGGATCGACCAGTCTTGACCCGGATTTGGTCCATTCTTTCAGCATACCAGCCGATTTGACTGTGTTCTGGCTGCCAAGGGTCGGATAACCGGAGAAGAAAGGAAGAAGACGGAGAGGCGGACAAGAAGAAGAATAAGAAGTAGAAGACAAGAAAAAGAGGAATTAAGAACAGGGAAGGGAAGGCGAAAAAGAGAGACTGACTCACCCGATATCGTTTCATCCAAAGCCTTCGACATCAGAAACCACCGTGCGAAGCCATGGATGCCTCAAGCCTCCTTCTGCGGCCACCGCCAATTAATCGGTATTTCTCCGAAACGTGACTCTTCACGGGACTCGTAAATAACAGGATTTCTTGCATTGAAACACGTAGCAAAGGTCCTTTCGAACTCGCTAGTCCTAAAGGGCCCCCACACGTTTTTTTTAGGCATTCTATCAATAAAGATCATTCTACCCGTTTTTTTTTTCTTTTTTTTTACGAAAGGCACTTCGCATTCATTTCCTATTGTCACGATATTCGATGTATCTTTTGATCTCATTCTATATATTTGTGTCTTTGAATCTCATTCTTGAATAATGTATAGAGATTTACAATAGATAATTTTATTTTAATTAATATTTATAGTATTTAAAATTTATATATACAAATTGTGTCGGTGATTACGTAAAGATAAAACTATTTTAAAATAGGTCATTCAAATAATTATTTAAAATATTTTTTAGGTATATAAAATAGTATAAAATATCAATTATCCTAATACACTAAGGTTGCTCGGGTGGCATAAGATTGGATGGATTTTTGGATAGTGTCTTGCAAACCATAGCTATGTTATTGCTAGTTACATATGCATTACAAACCAATTACGTGAGTGATTATTGCTAATTACTATCTTATTCCATAGCAATGTTATTGTTAGTTACATATGTCTTACAAATCAATCACGTGAGTGATTACACGTATGACACACTACATAATTTTTTTGTTATTATTATTATATTTTTTCACTTTATATTAGATAAAAATATATATTATGATGTCCTTAGATCTATGCAATGGGAATTGAATCATGATAAGATCATGATAATGAGACCAATTCGCTTATAAACACAGACCCTAAATATTCACAATCATAAGTTACTTAGAGGGATATCGAGATAACCGGATAAACCGATATACTATATAATCATCCATATGATAGAAGTAATTGGCCTCATAACTACTTATGTGGGGACACTAGGGATATAGTACAGGTACTCATTGAAGAGTGAGTTCACTGAATGATTCGCTCATGAAATGCTGGATGGTTAATGATACGTCATCGTCAAACAATAGTTCTGTAGCCTTAGTTGTGTATCTGGTCCTTAAACTTGAGACACCAATGATACCCTATATTAGTATTACACTCTTTGATATCAGACTTACAGGTCTGGAAGTTTCAGATCTAACATAGTTGGTCATCGATAGTGTAGCTAATCTTACTAGGGCAATTGAGTGTCGATAAAGGATCATCCACTCTTAGTGTCATGAGAGGAATGTCACATGTGTTCTTACTCAAACAAATCCCTAACTAAGGTCATTCGGATTGAGAGAAAATGAGTTCTCCAAGAGAATCCGATTAGAGTGAGGCTTGAGTAGATTTTATATAGGCCTGATAACAACATGGTCGGTATATGGTCATTGGGATATTAGATGAATGATGAACTATAGATACATGATAATTAAGGATAAACATATCCAATGGATTATATCCCCCTGTACCATCTGAGGACTATGTTGTAGTGACCTAGTATATCCATAGTCGATGAATTGAGTAATTTATTATAAGATGATAATTCACTAAATCAGAAGGAGTTCTGATAGGTGCAATTCACGGCTAACTCGGTATTAGGCCTAGAGAGTCAAACATATATGGTGGATGTCACAACTAATAGAGGATTCGATATATGATATATAATAAACCTTTATTTTATTTGATCCGTTGGGTGAGACACAATAATAGTTTAAAGTGGATAATTGGATAGAGATCTAATTTTCATTAAGCTATGGATAATTTGATGGAAATCCAATATACAATATGTTAAGGTAATTGGATGGAGATATAATACTCAATAGGGCAAGATCTATTAGGGTTAGTAAAAAGGGCTCTCTATAAAAGGGATATGGGACTAAAAGGTTTATAAGGTTGAACCCCTTTAGCTGCCACTTCCTTGACCTCCCTCCTTCCTCCAGTGATCTGCCCCTTCTTTGGCATGAGAGGATAGCAAGAGAGCCGCCCCTTTGCTGTTGCCCCTATTACATGGTGTTGTGCCAAAATGACGAAAGAATGCCTTAAGCGAGGAGGTGCATTATCGCTTCATATATCATGTGGATCACCATTAGAGAGGAGCTTGCAAGAGCACCTTCATCCACAGACTTGGATATATAGTTTTGGGGATATATGATCTCCCCTATGTGAGAGCATCTCATGAATCTTATACAGTTTTTGGTTTCATGAGTTTTTTGCTCCTAATTATTGCATGAAAATTATATATCGTTCTTTTGGAAAACTAATTTTGTTTTCTGTTTTCCACTATATATATGATGCTCTCCCAAGATTTTTTAATAGCAGTATCAGAGCCAGGTTCATCATGCAACGATTGGTTATAAACTGCGTGTATTATTGCATGTTGTGTAGAATTAGTTTCTGCATAAACTAGTTGTATTTCTCATTGATTTTAGATTAGAATAGCATAGTTTTTGTTAGGACCAAGTCGGCACTAAGAGGGGGGGTGAATTAATGCATACGTAAAAATTACGTCGAGTTAAAAATCTTCATACAGTAAAACCATATCAAGGAGGGTTTAACTTAAAAACATACATAAGAGTGTACAGCTAAAGTAATGAGGAAGTAAAGCAGTTTACAATAAAGGTAAACAACAGAATAGAAATGCAAACCGATTTATAGTGGTTCGGTCATCGTGATCTACGTCCACTCTCAATTCCTCTTCACTCGAGGTCGCCGGCTTCCACTATAGATTTTCTTTTCAATGGGCGAAAATCAAATACCCTTACACTCTTTCTCCTTTTCACAAGTTTAGGAGAAAACCTTTACACCCCTCTTTTATAAGTGTTTCCTCACACACCTCCCTTAAGACTATTACTAAGCTCTTGGAGGAGGGACTATATACTTAAAAGAGTTTTATAACCTTAGAATCACAGAGTTTTTGCTCTTTTTTTATGTGTATTCAAAGTAAGAATTTGGCACTAAGGGGGGGGATGAATTAGTGTAGCAGTAAAAACATCAGTTATGAAAATTCTTCATATGTTGAAAACCGATTTCAGAAATATACTTAGATTGAAAGCATACGGAAGAGCGTAGCAAGTAATGAGAATGCAGTTTACAGTTTAAAGTAAATTGCTCAAAATAAAGGCAAACCAGATTTTTATAGTGGTTCAGTCATCGTGACCTATATCCACTCCACTGATTCCTCTTCTGTCGAGGCCATTGGCATCCACTATCGGTCTTCCTTCAATAGGCAAAGACCAACCACCTTTTACAACTCGATTCTCCTTTTATCGGGTTTAGGAGATAACCCTTACAACCCCACTTACTCTTCTCTCAAACTATTCTAACATTTAGAACTTTTGAAAGGAGTTCACATAAGATTGCAGCAGCATTTCTTTCTATTTTTACTCTCAACTCTTGTGTGGTTTAACGAGGGATGAGAGGGGTATTTATAGGCCTCAAGTTGATTCAAACTTAGAGCCTAAAAATATCTCATCTCGGGTTTCCTAGGTTCGGGCGGTACCATCACCTGTGCTGGGCGGTACCACCGCTAGTGTCAGTCTGACACTTACACTGCACTGGGCGGTACCACCACCCAGTCTAGTAGTACCACTGCCTGTAGCCTCTCGGAGGCTGTGTCTGGGCGGTACCACCGCCCAGACCGACGGTACCACTGCCTGACATAGTCTCGGAGACTATGCCATGACGTTGCTACCTCTTGGGTTACTATTTGGGCCTTTTCATTAGGCTCAACATAGTTCTTACATGGGCCCAACTGGCCTATAATTAGGTTGGCCCAATTCTAATCCTAATTATATGCTAACTACGAATTCTGAGACATTTCCTAAGCTAAACAAGTCTGTAAGTCTAGTTTCTTCCGGTGATCTTCCGGCGAACTTCTGACGATCTCTCGGCAATGTTCCAGTGGATTCCCGGTAAGCTCTTGGACTTCACGATGATCTTCTTAGTGAGTTCCGACAAGCTTCTTTGGCAAGCTCCTAGACTTCTCGGTTGGTTCCGATAGAACTTTCGATGAACGTCTGGACTTCCGACGAACTCTCGAACTCCCAACGAAATCGCGTTCTTGACTCCGGGACTTCATTTTGCTTTATGCCTTGCTATCGTAGTTAATCTTGCACATGTAAAAATATAATTTGATCTAGACAATTATTACTAAGCTTAAATCATATTGTCCGGCATGTCATTGGTCCATCAACGCTTCGTCCGATTCTTCGACGCATCATCCTCTCTTACGGCCTATTGCCCAATCGACCAGTTGACTCTTCAACTCTGATATCCTTAGTGCAATATCCGCTCTTCTTGGCCCGATGCCCGAATCCATAACCCAAATCCTTCTATCGATACGTCAATCGATCCTCCGGCTCGACGTCCAATCTTCTAACATGTTCCACCGGCCCAACATGATTCTTCCTGCTTTAATTGTCTCATCCTGATCAAATCATCATGGGTCACTCAAAACGCAGATCAAATCATAAACACTTATTTATTGGTTTCATCATCAAAATCTGAGATTCAACAATCTCTCCCTTTTTTATGATGACAACCAATTGATGACGGAGTTAACCTTAACTCCCGAAGTTTAAACAAACTCCCCCTATCAATAAGTCGTATTGATAGAGACTCTTGATTCAAAAATCCACGCAACATGTTATCATAAACTTATATATAACATCATACTTCTCCCCCTTTATCATCAACAAAAAGGAGAAGTGTAACTATCTAAGTGTTTGAGATACAAGTTCAAATCGTTGCATCATAAATCTCTAGTTTTATCATCATGCAAGCTAGCAAAATTTTACAAAATTTTAGAACATGCAAGCTAGCTATTTTTGCTTCCTTTTGTAATGTGCAAGTTGCAAGTTTTGTTTTTTGAAATAGGCAAGATAGTACGTTTGCTTGATATTGCAAGATACATTTCTTGTTTTTGAGATGAGCAAACTAATAAGTTTTGCCTCTCTTTGCGATATGTATGTTTGCAATTTTTGCTTCTCTTTAGATGTGCAAGCAAACTAGTAAGTTTTTTTTCTCCTTACAATTTGTGAACTAGCAAATTTTATACACATGAAAGTTGGCAAGATTTTTACATCTTTTGAGATGAGAAATCTTCTTACTTCTTCTTAAGTATACAAGATAACTAGCAAGTTAGCGAAATTTGCTCCCCCTATATCATTGTCAAATAGAAGGGATGTGTACGCTAGAAATTCTTTCTCCCCTTTTTGTCATTGTAAACAGAGGGGAATAACAAAAACAATTGTACAATTCATCAATTTCCAAATTATGACAAAGGTTAAACAACATGAAAAATCAAGTCATGAATGTCAAAACAATTTTTCATCATAAACATTCCATCATTGCATGCATCATTATCATAAGTTGTAGTATAGCTTGCATAATACCAAATTATCATGTATATTTCCAAAATATAAAATGTATGATTCTAAATCATTACATCAATATTTCAATCATAAAAAATGAAAGATCAAGTCTAAAATTCAAGAGATCAGGATCATAATCCAAAAAATGTATAAGAGGAATTTATGCATTTGGAAGATCTAACATGTTTAAGTTTATCATTCAGGCTAGTAAATTTGGTTTTCTTTAAGATGCTAATTATTTTCTTTCCCCTTTTTTGTCATTGTAAACAAGAAAAAAGAAGTAAATGGAAGAATACATTTTTCACATCAATGCTCTACTTATTATATGAGGTTTACAACCACAAATACAAAGAAATTTGTATATCATGTCATGAAAGATAATAATATCAAATCATGAATGCCACAAGACATGATTTATTTAATCAATTTTTTTTATAAATAGTAAAAAGAAACATAGGGGATCAAATGATATAATATCTTGATTCATGCATAAGAAATCTCAAGTTATAAATCTCAAAAAATCAAGATAAGTCTCATTCAAATTCAACTTATTAAAATCATTTTCGTGGTTTAAGAGATTCATAAAAGTGATATAAATAGATTCGTTAATCTCCTTTTTGGAAAAATCGATAAAGTAGGGAAAAATAAAATTTTCAAGGAGAAACCTTTCCTCTTTTTAGTTGTTTCAATTCATGTGATTTATTTTATTTATGCCAAATAAAAATATGCATCAACGTTTAAAAATCAAAAAAGCCACTTTCATTATCGTAAAAATCGATAATCCATAAATCTCAAGAATCATCGTACATAATTTCAAAATTTATTAAGCATGATCATTATGCATGACATCATAACATGATTTCAAAATATTTAATATTTTCATTACATAATTACATCATTTGCATCATCGAAATTAATTTCATCAAACATAAAGCATTTTCCATCAAGATCATTTTGTTTATTGTAGTCATGCATTTTTCTTTTTAGGTGAATCTAACTTTTCATGTTTAGTTTTTCATAAAAAAAACCATGCATCATCATTAAACATGATATTAAACTTCGTAATATTTTCATTAAAACATCAAGCATGATTTCAATTAAAATCGAAAATCATCAAGATATACATTATTTCTTCTTGAAAAACAAACATAGGATCATTAGATTTAAATCTAACATTTTATTTCATTAACATAAAACATGTAATTTTCATTATCATTTTCAAAATTACTAGCATGATCATATTTTTTTTTGTATTTTCATTTTTAAATATGTAATTTTTAAGAAAAATAATTATTTTAAACTAAATTACAAAGAACTCATGAAAAGCATCATGTAATTTTGAAATAAATTAAAGGTATTTTGATTACCTCATCGTCGAATGTCGTTAAGGTGTAGTTTGCCACCTCGCCTTTGTTTTTCTCCTCGTCTTCGGATGAGCTTGATTCATCCAAAGTCGTCTTCTTCTTCTTTTTAAGTTCATTTTTAATTTTTGATTCTTGTTTTAAAATTTTCATGAGGAGTTCAAGTTTACTATCACTTGAGCTTATGCTCGAGTGATCTTCAATTGTTCTAAGTCTGAAATCCTTCCTGTTCTTTCGAAAGTGGTTTTCAAGTTCTTCACGTGCATTGCACGTTATTTCATAGGTCATCAAAGATCCTATAAGTTCTTCAATTAGTAAATGGTTCAAGTTTTTTTATTCTTGAATAGTCGTTACTTTTGAATTCCAAGTTTTAGAAAGTGAGCGTAAAACTTTATTCACAAGTTCAAGATTCAAAAAACATTTGCCAAGACCTTTTAAACTATTGACGACATCTATAAAGCGGGTGTATATGTCAACAATAGTTTCACTCAGTTTCATTTAAAACAGCTCGAAATCATGTCTTAAAAAATTAATCTCCAAATCTTTTACTCTATTCGTGCCTTCGTGTATGATTTCAAGAGTATGTCATATATCGAAAGTCGTTTCGCAAGTAGAAACTCGATTAAACTCAGTTTTATCTAAAGTACAAAATAAGACATTCATAGCCTTTGCATTTAGAGAAAAAAATCTTCTTCTCCAAATCATTCCAATAGTTCATTGGAAGAGAAACATTCAAAAACCGTTTTCAATAATACTCCATAAATTTAAATCGAAGGAAAGTAAGAAAACTCTTATTCGAGTTTTTCAATATGTGTAGTTCGTCCTATTGAACAAGGGAGGACGAATGAGAGAGTGACCTCTTGAAAGCCGAAATGAGTCATTTCTCTTGGGTGTTAAACTAAATGAGAAATACGAGGCTCTGATACCAACTGTTAAGAATGAGTCGGCACTAAGAGGGGGGAGTAAATTAGTGCAGTGGTAAAAATATCGATTATGAAAATTCTTCGTATGTTGAAAATCGATTCCAAAAATATGCTTAGATTGAAAGCATATGGAAGAGTGTAGCAAGTAATGAGAAGGTAATTTGCAATTTAAAGTAAATTGCTCAAAGTAAAGGTAAATCAGATTTTTATAGTGGTTTGATTGTCATGACCTACATCCACTCCACCGATTCCTCTTCCGTCGAGGCCACCAGCATCCACTATCGGTCTTCCTTCTATAAGCGAAGATCAATCACCTTTTACAACTTGATTCTCCTTTTACTGGGTTTAGGAGATAACCCTTATACCCCCACTTACTCCTCTCTCAAACTATTCTAACACTTAGAAATTTTGAGAGGAGTTCACATAAGATTGCAGTAGCGTTTCTTTCTATATTTACTCTCAAGTCTTGTGTGGTTTAACAAGAGATGATAGGGGTATTTATAGGCCTCAAGTTGATTTAAACTTAGAGCCTAAAAACATCTCATCTCGGGTTTTCTGGGTTCAGGCGGTACCACCGCTTGTGTTGGGCGGTACCATCGCTAGTGTCAGTCTGACACTAACACTGCACTAGGTGGTGCCATCGCCCAGTCTCGCAGTACCACCGCCTGGGAGGCTGTGCTGGGTGGTACCATCACCCAGACTAGCGGTACTACCGCCTGCAGCCTCTCGGAGGCTGTGTTTAGGTGGTACCACTGCGCAGACCGGTGGTACCACTGCCTGACATAGTCTCGGAGACTGTGCCATGGCGGTACCACTTCTTGGGTCACTGTTTGGGTCTTTTCATTGAGCTCAACATAGTTCTTACATGAGCCCAACTAGCTCCTAATTGGGTTGACCCAATTTCAATCACAATTATGTGCTAACTACGAATTCTAAGGCATTTCCTAAGCTAAACAAGTCCGTAAGTCTAGTTTCTTTCGACGAGCTTATGGCGATCTTCCGGCGAACTTCCGATGATCTCTCGGAAATGTTCTAGTGGACTCCTAGTAAGCTCCTAGACTTCACGACGATCTTCCTGGCAAGTTCCGACAAGCTTCTTTGGTAAGCTCCTGGACTTCTCGGTTGGTTCCGACAGAACTTCCAATGAACTTCTGGACATCCGACGAACTCTTGAACTCTCAACAAAATCACGTTCTTGACTTTGGGACTTCATTTTGCTTTATTCCTTGCTATCGTAGTTAATCTTGCACATGTAAAAACATACTTTGATCTAGATAATTATTACTAAGCTTGAATCATATTGTCCGACATGTCATTGATCCATCGACGCTTCGTCCGATTCTTCAACGCAGTGTCCTCTCTTGCAGCCTATTGCCCAATCGGTCAGTTGACTCCGTAACTCCGATATCCTTGGCGTAATATCCTCTCCTCTTGGCCCGATGCCCGAATCCATGGCCCAAAGCTTTCTATCGATACGTTGACTAATCCTCCGTCTCGACCTCCAATCTTCTGATATGTTCCACCAGCCCAACATGATTCTTCTTGCTTTAATTGTCTCATCCTGATCGAAGCATCCTGCGTTACTCAAAATGCAGATCAAATCATAAATACTTATCAATTAGTTTTATCATCAAAATCCGAGATTCAATAAGTACAACCGCTTATTAGTCTGACACTGGGTGATACCACCACTTGACATAGTTTGGAAAACTATGTCTAAGTAGTACCATCGCCTAGTTTGGGTAGTACCACCACCAGACCCTGCTATAAGACACTGAATGGACCAAATAATAAGCCTAATTCAGTCTTGATTCAAGCCCAATTGACCCCTAATTGAGTTAGTATTGTTTCACCCCAATACTGACTCGATTGGACCTAAACTAACTCAATCTAGATAAATTATTACAAAGCACAAATCATATATTATCCGGCATGTCATTGGTTCTTCCGGCACTTTGTTCTCTCCTTCAGTGAATTGCCCAATCGGTATGTTGACTCCCGTAACTTCCGATCTCCTTGGTGCAATGTCTGATCCTTTGACCCGATACCTGAACTCATGAGATGAAGTCCTTCTGCTGGCACGTTGACCGATCCTCCGGCCCGACGTCCAATCTCTTGACATGTTCAACCCGGCCCAACATCTGATTCCTCTTGCTTCAATCAATTTGCCTCTCTTTGATCGAAGCTAATCCTACATCACTCAAAACACAGATTATATTATAATATTATCGATTAGTTTCATCATCAAAATCTTAGATTCAATAATCTCTCTCTTTTTTATGATGACAACCAATTGATGACAGAGTTAACCTTAAATCCCTCTATCAATATGTTATATTGATAAAACCTTCAAATTTAGAAAATCATACAATGTTTCAAAATATAAAAATATATCATACCACATATGATTCAATAATCTCTCTCTTTTTTATGATGACAACCAATTGATGACAGAGTTAACCTTAAATCCCTCTATCAATATGTTATATTGATAGAACCTTCAAATTTAGAAAATCATACAATGTTTCAAAATATAAAAATATATCATACCACATATGATTCTGATCCTTTGACCCGATACCTGAACTCATGAGATAAAGTCCTTCTGCTGGCACGTTGACCGATCCTCCGGCCCGACGTCCAATCTCTTGACATGTTCAACCCGGCCCAACATCTGATTCCTCTTGCTTCAATCAATTTGCCTCTCTTTGATCGAAGCTAATCCTACATCACTCAAAACACAGATTATATTATAATATTATCGATTAGTTTCATCATCAAAATCTTAGATTCAATAATCTCTCTCTTTTTTATGATGACAACCAATTGATGACAGAGTTAACCTTAAATCCCTCTATCAATATGTTATATTGATAGAACCTTCAAATTTAGAAAATCATACAATGTTTCAAAATATAAAAATATATCATACCACATATGATTCAAATCATCATCATTACTTCTCCCCCTTTGTCATCAATAAAAAGAAGAAGTGCATCTAGCAAATTTTTGAGATATGCAAGTTTTACAATATACAAGCTAGCAATAATTTTAAGTTGTGCAAGTTTACAAATTTAGCTTCTCTTTTTTAGATATGCAAGTTTGCAAGTGTTGCTTCTTATGATAGGCAAGATAGTACTTTTGCTTCTCTTGAGATTGCAAGCTAGCAATTCTTGGTGATATTTAAGATAGCAAGTTCTTTTTCTCTTTTGAGAAGTACAAGCTAACAATTTTGCTTCCTAGCAAGTTTTTCTCCTTGAAATTTGTAAGCTAGCAATACTTTCTCCCCATTTGTCAGCGTCCAAAGGAAGGAAATAATACAATGTTATAAATATTTTTCCTTTACATTAATTTTCAAACATGACATAAGGTATACAACCAATACAAAAGAATTGTACATAAGAAAATCATGACATGAAAGTTATTAATATGAAAGCTCAAGATAGATCAATTCATAAATACCAAAAGATATGATTCACTTTTGCAAATCTCCTTTTTAGTAAATAATGAAAAGAATTCTTCGGAGATCAAAGATCTTGATTTTTTTTTTTAAATTTCAAGTTACAATTATGAGAAATCAAGATCATGATTTCAATAAAGCTTCTATTTGATACATTGCAAATAGAATAATAGGAGAACTAAATATGAAAAATCTTGATTCAGAATAAATCTCAATTGATAAATATAGTAAGTGAAAGATTCAAGATTCGTTTGGATGAATCACTTCTTTAGCGAAAGTGAACATAGAAGAATAAAAGATCTTGTTCATGTATATAAAAAATCTCAAGTTGTCAAGATCATTATTCATATATTAAAAATTTTCAAGTTATAATTTACAAGAAAATTTATGATTCATAAAAAAAATCTCCTCTTTAGTAAATGACAAGAAGAAAGGAGAACTTGATTCATGCATAAAAAATATATAGTCATCAAATGAAGGAATCGTGATTCCTGTGATAAAAAGATTGTTGATTCATGCATTTGAGTAAATATTTTTTAAACTATCATTACTTCAACTCATCATGCATAATTTTAAAATGTAAAACCATCAAGTATGATACAAATATTTATTTTCAAAACATTCATCATTATTTTCAACTCATTCAATTTGTCGAATCATCAAAATCACTTTCAAGTGATTCTAAATGACATAAATAGATTTATCAATTTTTTATTAAAAAATCGATAAAATAGAGATAGAGAAATTTTCAAAATGCATTCCCTTTTTAGTTGTTTTAATTTATATGATTTATTTCATACAAGCATGCATTTGTCTTTTATGTCAAATCAAAACATGCATCATGTTTAAAATCAAAAAATAAGATTTATCACAAAAATCATCAAGATAAAAAATGTAACGTATAATTCCAAAACATAAAATTTCAAATCATCATTACTTCAAATTCTCATGAACAGTATAAAATCATCAAGCACGGTACTAAAACTTTTAACATTTTTGTTATATCAATACATCATTATGTATCATTACATCATCAAACATGATTTCATAAAGCATTTTTAATCAAAATTATTTTGTTTATTGTAGTAATATATTTTTCTTTTTAAGTGAATCTAACTCTTCATGCTTAGTGATAGGAGTTAACATGCAATTATCATGCTTAAATTTTTAATTTTTTTTTAAATCACTAGAAAGAAAGGCATGATATTTTTTATATTTTTTTTATTTTTTACTAACTAATTTAAAAACAACTCATGAAAAGTATCAAGTAATTTTATAGTAAGGTAAAGAGGTTTCAGGTGAGTCATTTACCTCATCATCAAGAGCCACCAAGGCATAGTTCATGACTTTGTCTTTGTTGGTTTGGTCCTCATCTTCATAGGTACTCGATTTGTCTCAAGTCATCTTGAGTGCCTTCTCCTTCTTTAGCAACCTCTTCTTTTTTAGTTTATTTTTATTTTTTTATTCTTGTTTTATGAACTTTTTAAACTTTGTTATTATGAGTTCAAAGTTATCATCACTTGAGCTTTCATTCGAGTGGTCTTCTTTTGTTCTAAGTGCTAAATCCCTCCTATTCTTTGGAAGGTTATTCTCATGTTCATCAAGTTCATCATATCCCTTGCATATCATTTCATAGGTCATTAATGACTCGATAAGTTCTTCAAGAGCAAGGTTGTTCAGGCCCTTTGCTTTTTGTATTGCAGTTACTTTAGGATCCCAATTTTTAGGAAGAGAATGTAAAACTTTATTCATAAGTTCATGATTCGAAAAACTTTTACCAAGTGCATTTAAACCATTGACGACATTCATAAAATGGGTGTACATGTCTCCAATAGTTTCACTTAGTTTTATATGAAACAACTTAGAATCATGCATCAAAAGATTTATCTTAGAATCTTTAACTCTACTAGTGCCTTCGTGTGTGATTTCAAGAGTATACCAAATATCATGCGTAGTTTCGCAAATAGAAACACGATTAAATTCATTTTTATGTAAGATGAAAAATAAAATATTTATAGCTTTCACATTTAAATAAAAAGTTTTCTTCTCCAAATTATTTCATTCGTTCATTAGATTAGAAGACTTTTGAAAATTATTTTCAATGATATTCCATAAATCGAGATTCAATGAAAGCAAGAAAACTCTCATTCGAGTTTTTCAATAAGTATAGTCCATCCCATTGAACAAAGGAGAATGAATGATAGATTGACCCTCTTGAAAGCCGAAAAGAGCCATTTCTCTTAGGTGTTAAACGAAAAAAAAAAAAATATGGCTCTAATACTAATTGTTAGGACCAAGTTGGCACTAAGAGGGGGGGTGAATTAGTGCGTACATAAAAATTATGTCGAGTCAAAAATCTTCGTACGATAAAATCGTATCAAGGAGTGTTTAACTTTGAAAACGTTCATAAGAGTATGTAGTTAAAGTAATAAGGAAGTAAAGTAGTTTGCAATAAAGGTAAATAGCAAAACAAAAATACAAACTGATTTATAATGGTTCGGTTGTCATGACCTACGTCCACTCTCGATTCCTCTTCACTCGAGGCCACCGACTTCCACTATAGATTTTCTTTCCAATGGGCAAAGATCAACTACCCTTACACCCTTTCTCTTTTTCATATGTTCGGGAGAGAACCTTTACACCCCTCTTTTATAAGTGTTCCCTCACACACCTCCCTTAGGACTATCACTAAGCTCTTAGAGGAGCGACTCTATACTTAAAATAGTTTTATAACCTTGGAATCATAGAGTTTTTACTCTCTTTTCGTGTATATTCTAATTAGAAATTTGTGTGGTATTTATAGACTCCAAATGGCTTCAAAACTTAGAGCCAAAATTTAAATCCCCAGGTTTTAGGGGTATTGGCAGTACCATCGCCAGTATTGGATGGTACCACTGCCTATCAGTCTGACACTGGGCGATACCATCACCTATCAGTCTAACACTATGTGGTACCAAAACTCAGTCTAGCGGTACCATCGTCAGACATAGTCTGGAAGACTATGTCCGAGCAATACCATCGCCCAATCTAGCGATACAATTGCTTAACATAATCTTGAAAACTATGTCTCGGTGATACCATAGCCTAGTATAGGTAGTACCACCATCAGACCTACTACAGGATACTAAATGGACCAACTAATAGGCCCAATTAGCCTTGATTCAAGCCCAATTGGCCCCTAATTGAGTTCTTTATATAAATTATTATATAAACTAACTTTATTTATATAAATTATTATAAAGCATGAATCATATATTTTTCGGCATGTCATTGGTTCTTCCGGTGCTTCGTCCGATCCTTCGACGCATCGTCCCCTCTTTTGGCGTATTGCCTAATCAGCATGTTGACTCCAATAACTTTCAATCTCCTTGGCGCAAAGTTCGATCCTTCGCCCGATGCCTGAACTCACGGTACAAAGTCCTTCTACCGGCACGTCGATTGATCCTCCGGCTCAACATCTAATCTCCTAACATGTTCAACTCTGACCCAACATCTGATTCCCCTTGCTTCAATCAATTTACCTCTCCTTGATCGAAACTAGTCCTACATCACTCAAAATGCAGATTAGATCATAATATTATCAATTGGTTTCATCATCAAAATCTGAGATTCAATAGTTTTTGGTATATGAACTGTTCAGATGTCCAATGTCTTGTTGATATCAGATTTGACGAGGAATTGTGAAAGGGAAGCAAGGTTTGCTACCCATAATTTAACCACAATAGGTTACGGTGCATAAATCTGCCCGTGAAAGGCTACAACGTTAAATCTAGCCTAGAGGGCTGCTTGTAGCCATTTAACCTGAGATCCTCCATGGCTAAGGGCTGCTTGCAGTGTCTTGGTCGAGGGTCATCTCGGCCAAAAGGCTACCTACAGCCATATGACCGAAAACCCCTTATTTTGGCAAAGTATAGCCATGGCTACTTGCAGCCATGGTTAAGAGGAGAGTCCCCTTGGTTGTGGACTCCCCAATCAACAAGGAGTCCTAGTGACCAAGGACTCTTTGACAGCCAAGTTTTCCTAGCTGGCCAAAGAGTCCTAAGTGGCCAAGGACTCCTAGCGGCTAAGGTTTCCTAGCTGGTAGGGACTCTAGCCACTAGAGTCTTTTTCTTAATAGAATTAAGGGTTAATTCAGATTTAATTAATTATTACTAGTTATAGATGCCCTATAGGTCATTCATATGAGTGATGACACGTGTGATATGTTGCACAGTCCATTTTTACTTATTATTATTATTAGCATTATCTCACTTTATATTGCATGCTTAATATATTGTAATGTCTTTGGATTTGTGCGATGTGAATTGGATCATGATAAGATCATGATAATGAGACTAATTCGCCTATAAATACAGACCATAAATATTCCTAGTTATATGTTACTTAAAAGGGACATCGAGATAGCCAGACAGACCGGTGTGCTATATACCCGTCTATATGATGGAAACGGCTAGTCTCATAGTCGCTCATTTGGGGACACTAAGGATATAGTACATGTTGGTAAATCTGAGATGACATCACATGTCCAGCGGAAGAATAGAAAATAAAAGTTTTAGAATTTCCCGTAGAAAAGAAGGTTTCATTGTCGTGCGAAGATTTATGCGCAAAAACCCATAAAATCGAAAACTACGGATATAAGAAATATATGTTATTTAAAGATATCATATATCCTTGAAAACCTGTAAATCTGTGGGAGAGGATGAAGGAGGTTAATTGTCCTCCTTTCTAATGGTCATCCACAATATAGGGGCTGGGAAGATACTCCTCAAATCGCTGCTCAAATCTTCTCGCTACGGGCACCACGTAATCAATAAGGGCCAATCCTTCTTGCTTTCCATACGCCCCAAATAGGGGCTACTAGCTAAGGAGGAGAGAGGGAGAGGAGAATAGGAGGTGGCAGTCAAAAGGGGTCTGGCCTATGGCCCTTTGGTTCCCTCCTATTTATAGAGGCCCCTTGTCAACTTAACCCTAATAGATCCTACTCTATTGGATACTGGATTCCATTCAACTACCAAAGCCTCTTAGATTAGTGGGTCTCTATCCAATAATCTCTGATTGGCTCTTATTGGATCTCATCCATAGGATCCAATAATTCAAGGGCTTATTGGATATTTAATAAGATAGGGGTTCTAGCGGATATCTCATATATGAACCTCTACTCGTCGTAACACTTACCATATATGTGTGACTCTCTAAGCCCAATATCGAGCTAATTGTGAGTCATACATGTAAGAACTCTTTCTGGCTTAGTGAATTATTATCTCCATAATAATACAATCGACTAATCATGAACGTACTAGGCCACTATGTTGCAATCCCTAGACGATACAGGAGAATACAATCCATTAGACTTGTTTATCTTTAGTTATCGTATATCTATAGTCTCTTATCTATCTAATATCCTAGAGATCGACTGATTGTGCTAGATTTGAAACTTCTAGGCCTATAGTACAGTATCAAAGAGTGGAGTACTCATACAGGATATCTTTGGTGTCTCAAGTCTGAGGACCGGAGACACCACTGGGATGATAGAATTGTTATATGATAATGAGGTAGCATCAACCATCCAACATTCTATGAGCAGATCAGTGAACTCATTCTCCAATGAGCACCTATATTATATCTCTAGTGTCCCCACACGAACAATTATGAGACTGACTACCTATATCATATGTATGGGTATACAACATACCAATTTATCTAGTTATTTCGATGTCCGTCTTGAGTAATCTATGATCGAGATTATTTAAGGTTCATGTTTAAAGACGAATCGATCTCATTATCGTGATCTCATTACGATCTGATTCCCATTGCACAGATCCATGTTTAAAGGTGAATCAGTCTCATTATTGTGATCTCAATATAATCTGATTCCCATTACACAGATCCACGGACTTCATAATATATTCAAGCAATATGTAATATAAAGTGATAAAATACCAAATAATAATAATGAGTAAAAAGACTATGTGTCAAGTCACACGTGCCATCACTCAAGTGATTGACTTACAGGGCACCTACGACTAGCATTAGGGCTACAATGTAGGTGCTCATTGGAGAATGAGTTCACTCATTGATCCGCTCACAGAATGCTAGATGGTTAATGATACCTCATTGTCATATAGTGATTATGTTGTCATAGTGGTATACCTGGTCCTTAGACTTGAAACACTAAGGATGTCCTGTATGAGTACCTCATTCTTTAATACTGGATTTATAGAACTGGAAGTTTCAAATCTAGCACAATCGCTCATCAGGAGTGGCAACCAACCTTACGAGGACTATTGAGTGTCAATAGAGGATTATCCACTCTTGGTGTCATGAGAGGAATATTCTATGTGTTCTTGCTCAGACAAATCCCTGGCCATGGTCATTTAGATTGAGAGAGAAAGAGTTCTCTAGGAGAATCTAATTAGAGTGAGACTCGAGTAGAAACTGTATGGGTCTGATAGTATCATGCCCGATATATGGTATCTGAGGTATTAGATGGATGAGAGACTATCGATACATGGTAATTGAGGACAAACATGTCAAATTTATTGGATTCCCTTGTATCGTCTGGGGACTGTAGCGTAGTGGCCTAATACGTCCGTAGTCGATGAGTCAAGTGAATTATTATAGAAATAATAATTCATTGAGTCAAAAGGAGTTTTGATATGTATGACTCACGGTCATCTCGATATTTGGCCAAGAGGGTCACACACATATGGTAGGCATTGCGACGAGTGGAGGTTCGGATATGAGATATCCATTGGAGCCCATATCTTATTGGATATCCAATAAGCCCCTAATTATGGGATCCTATGGATGAGATCCAATTAGAGTTAATAAGAGATTATTGGATAGAGATCCACTTATCTAAGAGGGCTGGGTAGGTGGATGAAGATCCAATACCTAATAGGGCAGGATCCATTAGGGTTAAGTTGATAGGGGGGCTCTATAAATAGGAGGGAACCAAAAACTCATAGGCTAGAGGCATCTTGGTTGCCACCTATTCTCCACTCCTCTTCTCCTCCTTAGATAGTAGGTATGGAGATTTGGGTAACGATTCAAGAAACGTCGTCATAGCCCTACTATGTGGATCATCGCTAGAAAGGAAGACTCTTGACCTCCTTCATCCTCTCCTACAAATCTGTAAAGATTTAGGGATATATGATCTCCCTATGTAACATAACTATCTCATGCGTGGTTTTTAGTTTTGTGAATTTTATGCACCAATCTTCGCACGACGATGAACACATTTTTGGAAAATTTAGGGATTTTTGTTTTTTGTTCTTCCACTGCACATGTGATGTTGCCCCTAGATTTCCCTACATATAGTCGATGAGTCGAGTGAATTATTTTAGAGATAATAATTCACTAAGTCAAAAGGGGTTCTGATAGGTGTGTCTCATGTCCAGCTCGATATTGAACCTAGAGTACACACATATGCTAGGTGTTGCGATGAGTAGAGATATGGATATGAGATATCCATCGAACCCTTGTTTTTAGATATCCAATAAGCTCTTATATTATTTGATCCTTTGGGTGAGACCCAATAGGAGCAAATAGTGATTATTGGATAGAGATCTATTAATCTAAGAGGCTTGGGTGGTTGGATAGAGATCTAATACCCAATAAGACAAGATCTATTAGGGTTAAGTTGACAGAGACCTCTATAAATAAGAGAGAACAAAATGGGCATAGACTAGACTCTTTTTAGCTGCCACCTCCTATTCTACTCCCTTCCTCTCCTTTTTAGCCAACAATCCTATTTGGGGCGTGTGGATAGCAAGAAGGGTCATTCCCTTCTTGATCTTAGCGCAGTCTTGTGGTGCACAAAGGAGAGGAAAGATCATACTATGAAAGGAGGAGCATTGCTACCCCATCTGCTATATGGATCACCGCTAGAGAGAAACACATCTGACCTCCTTCATCTAGAGATTTGGATCTATGATTTTAGAGATATATGATCTCCCATAGGTAAATCATCTCACGCACGTTATGAGTTTTTGGTTTTGCATTTTTTTCATACACCAATCTTCGCACGATGATCTAATATTGAATTTTTGGGAACCTGTTTTATTTTTGTTGAATCTTGGATTTTGATGATAAAATCAATTAATAAAGTTATGATCTAATCAGCATTTGAGTGACGTAGGACTAATTTCGATCATGGAAAGGTAAATCGATTGAAATAGGAAGAATCAAACATTGGGCTGGAGTGGATCATGTAAGAAGATTAGACTTCGAGCTGGAGGACTGGCCGATATGTCGGAAGGACTTCCTGCCATGAGTTCGGTCATCGGGCCAAAGGATCGGACAATACACCAAGGAGATTAGATATTACGGGAGGTCAACATAACGATTAGACAATATGCCGAAGGAGAGGACGATGCGCTAAAGGATCGAATGAAGCGCTAGATGAACCAATGACATGCTAGACAACATAAGATTCATGTTTATAATCGATTGTGTTGAGATTGAGGTAGTTTAGGTCTAATTGAGTTAGTTTTTAGTGTACCTATACTAACTCAATTAGGAGCCTATTGGACCTGATCTAGGGCTGAGTTAGGCTCATTGGGAGGCCCATTCAATGACCCAAAACTAGGTCAGGCGATGGTACCACCAGAACAGGTGGTGGAACCGCCTATGAGTTGGAAAAGTATGAAATATACTTCTTCCAAAAGATCCAGTGGTGATACTGCCCAGACACAGTCTCTCAGACTGTGTCAGTGTTGTAGGTGGTGGTATCGCCTAGCACAAGTGGTGGTACCGCCAGTCTCTCGAAATCCGGGGGATATGAATTTTGACACCATTTTTTTAAACCATTTGGGATCGATAAATACCCTAGTTATTCTTGCTTGAGTGAAGTAAGAAATTGAATAAAAAAGGGAAAGAATACTTGAGTAAAAAAGTATTGTAATATTTTTTAAAGTTTAGAGTCTCTTCCTTATAGAGTTAGAAGTCTTTCTAAGGGAGGAGTGAGGTCTAGTGTAAAAGAGAGGTATAAAGGTTCTCTCTTAAGCCTATGAAAAAGAAAAAGAGTTGTAAAAGGGTAGTTGATTTTCACCCATTGAAAGAAAATCGGTAGTAAAAGTCGGTAGCCACAAGTGAAGAGGAATCGGGAGTGGACATAGGTCAGGACGACCGAACCACTATAAATCTTGTTTGCATTTACTTTATGCTTTTCATTCATATTGCAAACTGATTTACTTACTTATTACTTTTACAAATATTTTCAAGTTAAATATCTTTCCGATACGGGCTTTATCGAATAATATTTTTCAAACCGATATTTTTATCGAAAGTACTAATCCACCAACCCTCCCCCCCCCCCCCCTTCTGTTGGTGTCATTACAGTTGGTATTATAGCCAAATTTCTCTCATTTGGTTTAATACCCAAGAGAGACTAAATGACTTTTGCTGATAATCTAGAGGGTCACCCTATCACTCGTCTCCCTATGTTAGGACGGACTACATGTATTAGAAAATACGAATGAGAGTTTTCTTGCTTTCTATAAACTTTAATTTATGGAATATTATCAAATATGGTTTTCAACAACCCTCTAAACCAATGAATGAATGGAATAATTGAAAGAAAAAATCATTTTCCTTCGACGCTAAAGCTATGAATGTTTATTTTGTGCTTTAAACAAAAATAAGTTTAATTATGTTTCTATATGTAAAACTACATACGATATTTAGCAAACTTAAAATTACACACGAAGGCATAAGTAAAGTTAAAGAGTCTAAAATCAATCTTTTGATATATAATTTTGAATTATTTCGAATGAAATCAAGCGAAACCATTAGAGACATATACACCTGTTTTACAGATGTTGTCAATGGTTTGAAAGAACTTTGTGAAAGTTTTTCTAACCCTGAACTTGTTAATAAAATTTTATGATCTCTTCCTAAAAATTGGGATCTGAAAGTAACTGTTATTTAAGAAGCAAAGGACTTGAACTATTTTCCTCTTGAAGAACTCATAAGGTCATTAATGACCTATGAAATAACTTGTATGACACACGATGAACATGAGAACAACCTTCCAAAGAATAGGAATGATTTGATACTTAGAACAAAAGAAGACCACTCAAGCGAAAGCTCAAGTGATGATAATGACTTTGAACTCCTCACAAGAAAATTCATAAAACAAGAAACTAAAAACAAAAACAAACTTAAAAAGGACACAATAACTTGCTATGAATGCAAAAGGCCGGGATACTTCAAAAGTGAGTGTTCATAATTGAAGAAGAAGATGCCCGCATAAAAGAAAAAGATGTCACTCAAGGCGACTTGGGATGAATCAAGTGCATTAAAAGATGAAGAACAAACCAAAGAAGGCGATATGGCGAATTATGCTTTGGTGGCTTTCGACGACGACGTATATGATTGACCCAAAATATCTTTACCTTACAATGAATTCTTGATACATTCAATGATTTATATGATGAATTTAAGTTAGTTGGTAAAAAATATAAATTACTAAAAGTAGATCATGTTGCTCTCTCTAGTAAATTTGAAAAAAATAAAAAATGAGCATAATAATTGCATGTTAATACCTTGTGCTAAATATGAAGAGTTAAATTCATACAAAAAGGAAAATATTTTATTATAATAAACTTCAGAAAAATTTAATATTGGTAGCAAATCATTAAACATGATCCTTACTGATCATGTACATAAAAAAGAAGGAATAGATTTTGTGAGAAGCAACACTTAACAAAAACCAACTATATTTGATAAAGGACCCACATTAGATATTTTTCCTAAAAATAATTATAATTTTTAAGATAGATGTGGACATTTTGCATATAATTGTTCATCTAAAAGATATGGCTTACATAAATTAGTTTGGGTTCCTAAAGAAACTATAAATGATTTTATGCCAAAGGAAAAGATAGGTAGATCTAACCATGAAGAACCTAAAGTCAAAAATGGGTACCTAGAACAAACCCACCCTTCTTATAGAAATATCTATAGTTGAAAGTTAGGAGCAAAAATGATATCTTGATAATGAATGCTTAAGACATATGACCAGATCCAAAATACTTTACAAAGCTCACTAGCCGAAACAATAATAATAAAGGAAAGATCATTGGAATTAGAATTATTAATAACAAATTTAATCTTTTGATTAAAGATGTTTTATTATTTGAAGTGTTGATCTTGATGACTTTTATAATGAAATTTATTTTTTGGTTTTAAATGAGGATACATGGATTTAGCATAAAAGAAAAGGGCATGTTAGTATGAAATTAATCACATAAATTGAAACAAAAAAAGAAATATATTTTTCTTGTAAATATCTCTATCGCTAAATGCTTATCGAATCTTTCAAAAAGAGATTAGTGAATCTATTTATATTATTTTTTTATGAATCTCTTGAACTATAAAAGTGATTTTAATGATTTGAATTTGAATGAGTTTTATTCAAATCTTTCACTTGATACTTGAGATTTTTAAAAGATATTTTCATCTCCTATATTTCTTTTTGCTATTTACTAAAGAGGATAACTATCTAAATGAATTATAATTTTTTTTGTAAATTTTTAGAATTATAAATTAGAATTATTCTACATGAATCAAGATCTTTTATTCATCTACGTTTCTTTTTGCTATTTACTAAAGAGAATTTTTTTATTTCTTGGAATTCATGTATTAAGATTTCCTTTGAGGATTATTTACTATTCGATCTCCTAAGATTTATTTTTATTATTTACTAAAGAGGAGATCAAAATGAATCATGTCTTTTGGAATTCACGACTTGATCTTTCATGATCTTTGATATTAATATCTTTCATGTCATGATTTTCATTTAACTCCCTTATATTCATGAATTGTATACCTCATCACCAAATTAATTTATCTTTAATATCTTTCATGTTATGATTTGAAAATTGATGTAAAGATAATAGAATTACACTATTATATTATTTTCTTCTTTTTAACACTGACAAAAGGGGAGAAAGAATTGCTAGCTTACACATTTCAAATAGAAGAAAAACATGCTAGCTTGCACATCTCAAAAGAGAAGTAAAGTTTACTAGCTTGCATATTTCAAGTAGTAAAAAAAATTATTATCTTGCACATCTCAAGAGAAGCAAAAATTTGCTATCTTTCACATCACAAGAAAAGCAAAAATTGCTAACTTGCATATCTCCAAAAAAATTTGCTAGCTTGCATGTTTCAAAAATTTGTTAGTTGCACTTTTCTTCTTTTTGTTGATGACAAAGGGGGAGAAGTTATGATGATGATCATGCATGGTATGATGTAATTTTTGTTATGATCAAAAATGATACTAAGAGGGGGGGGGGGGGAGGGGTGGTGGAGTGGGGGGGTGAATTAGTGCTTTCATAAACTTTCAACGATTTAAAAAATCTCATTCGATAAAGTCGGTATTGGAAAGATGTTTAACTTAAAAATGTTCATAGAATGTAATAAGCAATAAAATTAGTAAGCAATAAAGGTAAATAATAAGGGAAAATAGTATACCAGATTTATAGTGGTTCGGTCGTCATGACCTACATCCACTCCCGAATCCTCCTTTGTCGAGGCCACCGGCTTCCACTAATGATCTTCATTCTAACAGGTGAAGATAAACTATCCTTATAACTCTTTCTCCTTTTCATAGGCTCAAGAGATAACCTTTACACTTCTCTCTTTTACACTAAGAGCTCACTCCTCCCGTAGAAAGACCTTTAAATACTACGAGGAAGAAACTCTACACTTTAAGAGAAATTATAACACTTTTCACAAGTATACTTTCCCCCTTTTACACTTTTTCTTCCTTTCCCAAGCAGAAATTTGTGAGGTATTTATAGACCCTAAATGGCTTCAAAAATTTGAGCCAAAATTTAAATTCTCGGGTTTTCAAGGTACTGGCGGTACCACCACCAGTACTGGGCTATATCATCGCCTATCAGTCTGACACTAGGTGGTACCATCGTCTAGTCTTATGGTACCACCACCTAACACACTGATATTGGATAGTACCACCACCTAATCTGGGTAGTATCACTGTCTGACAACTTGGAAAAGTGTATTCTTGACTTTTCCAACTCATAGGCGGTTCAACCGCTAGTTTGGTGGTGCCACCATCTGGCCCAACTTTGAAGTCACTGAATGAGCCTCCTAATAATCCAAATCAGTCTCAATTTAGGCCCAATTAGCCCCTAATTGAGTTAGCATGATTATGCTAAAAACGAACTCAATTAGTCTCCTAAACTACTTCGATCTAGACAAATGATTACAAAGCATGAATCCTTTGTCCAGCATGTCATTGGTTCATCTGGCCTTCGTTCGACCCTTCGGCGCATCATCCACTCCTTTGACATATTGCTCAATCAACATGTTAACCTCCTGCAACATCCGATCTTCTTGGTGTAATGTCTGATCCTTCTAGCCTGATGCTCGAACTCATGGCACGAATTCCTTCTACCGGCACGTCGACCAATCCTTTGGGCCGACTTCCAATCTTCTGACATGTTTTACTCCGACCCAACTTCTGATTCTTTCTACTTCAATTAATTAGTCTTTGCATAATCGAAGATAGTCCTGCATTACTCAAACACTGATTAGATCATAACTTCATCAATTGATTTCATCATAAAAATATGAGATTTAACAATCTCCCTCTTTTTTATAATGATAATCAATTGATGATGGAGTTTCACTTGAACTCTCCCTATTTATATGTCATAATTTTAATTGTGAATCATATATAATACATCATATCAACGTAATCATTGCTTACATCATAAGTTGAAATATTGCATGCATAATTCTAAATCATCATACAGAATTTTAAAATATAAAAGTACATTATACCATACATGATGCAAATTTTAAACCATCATTATAACTTCTCCCCCTTTGTCATCAATAAAATGGAGAAGTACAACTAATAAATTTTTGAAACATGTAAGCTAGCAATTCTTGAGATGTTCAAGCTACTAATTCTTGCTTCTCTCTTTTGAGATGTGCAAAATAATAATTTTCTACTTCTTTGAAATGTGCAACCTGGCAATTTTACTTCCTTTTACAATGTGTAAGCTAGCAAGGTTTTTCTCCTTGAAATATGTATGCTAGCATTTTTCTTTTCTTTGTGATGTGCAAGCTAGCAAGACTTTCTCTCCTTAAAATGTGTAAGCTAGCAATTTTTCTTTTCTTTACGATGTGTAAGCTAGCAAGACTTTCTCCCCCTTTGTTATTGTTAAAATGAAGGGAATAATATAATGTTGTAATTCTTTTCCCTTTATATCAATTTTTAAATCATGAAAACTATTAATAACAAAAATAAATTTATATCAAGAGTGATCAGTTTGATGATGGGGTATAGATATCATAAACACAAATGAGTCATATGAAATAAACAAATCTCAAGTTTTAAATATCGAAACATCATGACTCATTTTGATAACTCTCATTTTGATAAGTCTCCTCTGTAGTAAAAAAAATAAGAATCATACGAGAACAAATAATAGGAGATCTTGATTCATGAAAAAAAATTCTCAAGTTATAATTCTAAGAATCAAAAGAAAAATTATGATTCATTTGAATAGTAAATAACAAAAAGAAACATAGGAGATAAAATGTTAAAATATCTTGATTCATACATAAGAAATCTCAAGTCATCAAGATCATGATTTGGATAAAACTCATTCACATTCAAATCATCAAATCATCAAAATCACTTTCATAGTTCAAGATATTCATAAAATTATCATAAGTAAATTTATTAATCTCTTATTGAAAAACTCGATAAGATAAAGATAAAGAAATTTTCAAGGAAAAAATGTATTCCTCTTTTAGTTTCAATTTATATGATTAACTTCATATAAGCATGCCCAAATCTTCTATGTTAAAACCATGCATCATTATTTAAAAACTAAAACCTATTAGGATCGAGTCGACACTAAGAGGGTGGGAGGGGGGGGGGGGGTAAATTAGTGCAGCGATAAAAACGTCAGTTTTGAAACACTTTCATTCGATGAAAAACCATATCGAAAAGATGTTAACTTGAAAGCATACGGAAGCATAGTAAAGCAGTTTGCAATGAAAGTAAAGAGCTTAAAGTAAATGCAAACCATGTTTTATAGTGGTTCGGTCATCGTGACCTACATCCACTCTCGATTCCTCTTCCGTCAAGGCCACCGACATCTACTAACGGTATTCTTTCAATGGGCGAAGACCAACTACCCTAATAACTCTATTCTCCTTTTAATAGGCTCAAGAGAGAACCTTTACACCCCCACTCACTCCTCTCTAAACAGAAATCACACTTAGAATAGAGGAGGAGAACTCTCATAAGATTACAATGAAATTTTCCCTTGTTTTTGTTCTCAGTTATTGTGTAATATGAGCGGGGGTGAGAGAGGTATTTATAGGCCCCAAATGGATTCAAACTTGGAGCCTAAAAGTGTCTTATCCCTGATTTTCGGGGTACTAGCAGTACCACCGTCTGTGCTGGCCGGTACTACCGCCTGCAGCACTGATATTGGGTGGTACTACTGCCCATTCTAGCAATACCACCACCTAATATAGTCTGGGAGACTATATCTGGGTGGTTCCACCACCCAGACTAGCGATACCATCGCCTGACACTATGTGGTACTATCGCCCAGTTTGGCGATACCACCGCCTGACACTGGGCGGTACCACCGCCTAGTCTGGAGGTACTACCTCCTAACACAGTCTTGGAGACTGTGTCTCGGAGACTGTGTCTCGGAGACTGAGCCACTGGAGGTGCCACCGCCTGACCCAACTTTTGGGTCATTGAATGGGATTTTCTCTTGGCCCAAAATAGCCCCACTTTGGGCCTAGTTGGCTCTTAATTGAGTTGGCTTAATTACATTCTAAACCAACCCAATTACAACTTAGACTAACTCGATCTAGACAAATTATTACAAAGTACGAATTATCTATTGTTCGATATGTCATTGGTTCTTCCAACGCTTCGTCCGATCCTTCGATGTATCATCCTCTCCTTCGGCATATTGCCCAATCGGCATATTGACACCTGCAACTTCCAATATCCTTGTGCAATGTTTGATCCCTGATGCCTGAATTCACAGCACGAAGCCTTCTGTCAATACTTCGACTGATCCTCCGGCCCGATGTCCAATCTTCTGACATGTTCAACTCCGGCCCAACATCCGATTCCTCTTGCTTTAATCAATTTACCTCTTATGATCGAAGCTAGTCCTGCGTCACTCAAAATGCCGATTAGATCAAAACTCATCAATTAATTTCATTATCAAAATCTGAGATTCAACAAAACCAAATTTCATTACAAAAGAATTCATTAAGATCAATAGTATAACACATTAAGTGAGTTTATTCTAGATACTCATTTATCTTTGGGTCCCTCATAGTTAGATCTACTTATCTTATTTTAGGCATAAATTCATTTATGGTTCCTTTGGGAGTTCAAACTAATTTATGTGAATCATACTTTTTAAATGAACGTTTATAAGCAAAATATCCATATCTACCATAAAAATTACACTTAACAATGTGGGTCCTTTAACAAAAGTAGTTAGCTTTTATTAAGTGTTACTCACAAAGTCGATTCTTTCTTTTCTATAAATATGACTCTTATTAGTAAGAATAATGTCTAATAATTTACTACTAATTTAAATATTTTTAATATTTATTATAATGATAAATTTTTCTTTTTGACTAAGTTTAACTCTTCACATTGAGTAAAGAGGTTAACATATAATTATCATGCTTATTTTTTATTTTTTTAAATTTACTAGAGAGAGAAGCATGATCCTTTTTTTAACATTTTATATTTCTTACTAACTAATTTAAAATCATCAAACAACTCATAAAATGTATCAAGTAATTCATTATAAGGTAAAGGGGTTTTGGTTGAGTCACTTACCTCATCATCGAGAGCAATCAAAGCGTAGTTCGCTACCTCATCTTCATTTGTTTGCTCCTCGTCTTCGGTGCGCTCGATTCATCCCAAGTCACTTTGAGTGCTTTCTTCTTCTTCTGATGTGCAAGTATCTTCTTCTTCGGTTATGGACATTTGCTTTTAAAGTGCCCGAATCGATTGCATTCGTAGTAAGTTATTTTATCTTTTTTAAGTTCATTTTTATTCTTGGATTCTTGTTTTATGAACTTCTTAAATTTTCTTATGAGAAGTTCAAGGTCATCATCATCATCATCACTTAAGTTTTCTCCCAAGTGATCTTCTTTAGTTCTAAGCGTCAAATCCTTCATGTTCTTTGGAAGGTTGTTCTCATATTCGTCATATGTCATACAAGTCATTGCATAGGTTATTAAAGACCCAATAAGTTTTTCAAGAGCAAAATTGTTTAAGTCATTTGCTTCTTGTATTATCGTCACTTTTGGATCCCAACTTTTTGGAAAAGATCTTAGTATTTTATTTACAAGTTCAAAGTTAAAAAAAAAATTTACCAACTGCTTTTAAACCATTGACATCCATAAAACAGGTGTACATGTCTATCTCCAATGGTTTCGCTTGGTTCCATCCGAAACAATTCAAAACTATGCATCAAAAGATTAATTTTAGAATCTTTAACTCTACTTGTGTCTTCATGTGTGATTTCGAATGTGCGTCAAATATTATATGTAGTTTCACGTATAGAAACATGATTAAATTTATTTTTTATCTAAAGTACAAAACAAAGCGTTCATCACTTCACCATTCAAAGAAAAAATCTTCTTCTCTAAATCATTTCATTCGTTCATTAATATGGAAGACTTTTGAAAACCACTTTCAACTATATTTCATAAATTGAAATCTATATTAAGCAAAAAAATTCTTATTCATGTTTTTCAATATGTATAGTCTGTCCCATTGAACATATGAGGATGAGTGATAGAGTGACCCTATTGATTGCCGGCAAAAGTTCTCTCTCTTGGGTGTTAAACCAAATGTAGATAAACTTAACTCTTATACCATCTGTTAGGATTGAAAATGAGAGTAAGAGGGGGTGGGGGGGGGAGGTGGGGAGGGGAGGGGGTTGGGTGAATAAGTGTTTTCATAAACTTTCGATGATTTAAAAAATCTCATTTGATAAAGCCCATATCAGAAAAATGTTTAACTTGAAAACGTTCATAGAATATAATGAGCAACAAAATCAGTAAGCAATAAAAGTAAATAGTAAGAGAAAAGAGCACACCAGATTTATAGTGGTTCGATCATCGTGACCTACATCCACTCCTGATTCCTCTTTTGTCGAGGCCACCAACTTCCACTAACGATCTTCTTTATAATGGATGAATAACTATCCTTACAACTCTTTCTCTTTTTCATAGGCTCAGGAGAAAACATTTACATTTCTCTCTTTTACACTAAGAGCTCACTCCTCCCTTAGAAAGACCTCTAAACACTAGGAAGAAGAGACTTATACTTCAAGAGAAATTACAATACTTTTCACAAGTATACTTTCCTCTTTTTCATACTTTTTCTTCCTTTCCCATGCAGGAATTTGTAGGATTTTTATATACCCTAAATGATTTCAAAAATTAGTGTCAAAATTTAAATTCCCAGGTTTATGAGGTACTAGCGGTACCACCACCAGTATTGGACGATATCATCATCTATCAATTTGACACTAGGCGATACCACTACCCAATCTAACGGTACCACCACTTGACACACTAACACTCAATGGTACCACCATCCAATCTGGGTGGTATCATCACCTAACAGCTTGGAAAAGTATGTTCTTGACTTTTCTAGCTCATAAATGGTTCCACTGCTAATTTGATAGTACCATCATCTGACCTAACTTTTAGGTCACTTAATAAGTGCAACTCAATCTAAGACCAGGCTCAATGGCTCCTGAGTTAGTATGATTACTAAACTTAGACTCATGAGACCTTGTCACCTCGATGTTTGTATAGAAAATGAGTCCAGAAACTACACTCTATCTCATCCTCACGCTGACATATTTTTCTCTGACAAAGTATGAATCGATTTTCTATTTATATTTTAAATTCTTCTAATTTTACGATTCTCCGAAAGACATGGCTGGTTGGAAATTTTTAAGGAAGATTTGGTCCACAGAACACAGTTATTGGAGGATCCATCATCCCTGACACTTTGTGATTGGGGTCCACCTAAATAGAGTTACATGTCTGCACTCTTTTTCCACGTTCCTCGGTCTCTCCTTTTGTTTGTTATCCCTTCCCCCTTCGTTCCAATCTCTTATTCTTTTTCTTTTTCTTTTTTTTTTTTCTCTTCTAAATTCATATGAAGGTACGAAGATATCTGCCTCTTTCTGGCGTCTCGATTCCCCACCTAATTCTCATTTCATCTCTCATCTTCTCCTCCATCCCAGGTAGAGTAACCAGCTGAACCCTTTCCTGCTCTCATCTCGATCGCTTGCTTGTGATTCTTTGCAACGCGTAGAGTAAATCTGTTTTATCTCGTGCTGCATCGATGGCTGATTTGAGCACCATTCTGTGTCATTTATTTCCCACACATGATATCGGCAAGTTTGTTTTGCAAAGTTGAATGACGATATTCGGATTTGGGGGAAATTGGATTTCTGACTAAGAGTGCAATAGTTTTGTGTCTGAAAACTATTTCTTTTAGCCAACTTTCGTTTTACGTTTTAAATTTTTAGTCATGGGCTTCTTCCCCTTTTCAAAGTTGGAGACCTTTGTTTGGTTGTGTCTTTAAGCTTCGAATTTTATGTATTTTTTCTTCCATTTCAGTTAAGTTATTTTGATTGTGAAGAGTCAATCCGATGTATATAGCAAACCTAGAGAATTGCTTGGTAATAATTATTCATCTAGGACAGACAGAAAGGTAATTGCTGCATAGGAGAAAAAGAGTAAGGTTATAAACGTTGAGTTGTTTAATCATCTGCAGTAACATCTTAGGGACGTATTTATTCCTATACAGAAGGCTAATTGAACTCCAGGGATGAAGGAAAATAGCAAATTATTAATGACAATATGGGGAATATGTAGAACTGTTTCTTGAATGTTAAGGTCAGAATGCAACTAATGAGCTTGATTAACTGCTCAGCTATTTTATCTACCAGAAGCCTCTGTTCTAACTAATCTTGTAGAGGGTTGACATCTGGTTTTAGTTTGTAGTTAATATTTGAAAGATATTCAAACAGTGATTAAAATGAATGGTGAAAGTAAGCATTTGGAAGATCGACTTGAACCTGTGTGCTTTGGAGAGAAGAAAGAAAAAGTAACAATAAAGGAAAAGAAACCAAAGAAGAAGAGTATTTATCCAAGAAAGATGTTGTGAGATGTACTTTCTGATCATTTATTAACAAACATATTTGTATTTCTTGTTCCGATTTCATGACGGATTCCCAGGTAAAAACCTTCGGACCCTCAGTAAGAAGTCATCCTCTACTTTGTGTTAAATGTTCCCAGGTAAAAACCTTCAGACCCTCAGCTTTCTCTTGTTAAATGTTCTTTCCATGCTAGACAAGAGAAAAGAAACTTTCATTCAAATTCTTATTGTTCCAATTTCATTTTCCTAACTGTCAGTTAGATCCTAATATTATTATAGCATTTAAAATAGAAAAAATAAAATCCGTTAGTAATTGAAGTCCCTAGCAAAATTGCAACTTGAAGTCTTTTACATGCTTGTTCCTTCTTTTGTTATATTTTCTGGTGATAACTTCTGAACCAGGTTACTGGAGTTGAGCTAATCGAATTAGAAACTTTCACGTGTTTCCAACTGAGAAACTAGGAATTTAGGTGATTTGCCATGAATTTCCTGATGTGTTTGAATTCTTATTAACATGCTTGGATTTTGAGTGGGTCATGAGTGCATTTCACTCTTGGAGTGGGCAATCTTTACTGGAGTTATTTATAATAAAGTTTTTATATATCTTTCATTTTTTTTCTCACACTTCTGATTCTACTTGATTCATCTCATTCAATAATGCATTTATTGGTCTCCTTTAATTGTCCATACCATTTCAAATGGTTTTTTACCTAAAATAATATTAATGAGCATGAATCAAAATGTACTGCAGGTAGTTTGATTGTGATATAAAATTGATTTAAGTATATATCTATAATTGTCCCAAAAATTACTAATTGAATTTACCAGTTGAAATTCAAGTATAATCTTTGTTGACTTGAAATTGCCCTGCATATTGGACAATCAAAATGCTGCATTGTGATTGGTGTTAACCAATCATCGCCATGGTGCATACTCACTGTGCTGCTTTACAACTTTGTCAACTTGTACACTACACAATTTAGTTGCTGATACAACTTGTAAATTTGTTGGAGTAAACTGGAGCATGTAGTCCCTTCCAAAGTCATGAGGATCCATCCTCTTTGCAGGAAGTCTCTCATCAAAGGCCATAACACTCAGATCAATTCAAATCTACAACACTCATGAGTTTCTTGGTCCACATCCTACAATCTACTTCTACTGCAAAGGAGAGAACAAGACAATCTTGCCTGATGTAAAGGAGAAACATTTTTCATATATTTTCTATGGTGAAGAATCCTGGCAGGTCTGTATTTAGGTTTCCTTTCATTCTACTTGTGTTTGCACTCTTAGTTATCAACTTTCCTACTACTTTCTTGAGAATATTCAAACAATCATATTGACTATAATTATAAGCAACTAGGTAAATCTATCCATTATCCATGAGCATGTTGATTCTGTTATGGTAGTTGGAAGAAAATTAATGTCCCTTTTTATGATCAATACAGATTGAAGCAATTAATGAACAACTCATGTGATCTCTGTGTTGCACATTTTATTAAAGAATCTCAACTCAAATATAGGATTCTAATATAGGAATACACAGTCTTTTGTGCGTTTTAAGAATGAAAAAATGGTTCAACAATTTGAATTATTTATGATTTGCTTGAATATTGAATATATCTTCAAGTCTCAGTTTCTGATCATAAACTAATTTAATGTAGTAAGTAGATATTTCAATGGTACATTTGGTCTTCATACATTTCTTGTTGGAAAATTTTCTTTGTCAAAGTTCATGATAATGATAGGCCTTGCATGGCAGAGTCCAAGTTCATTGTGAAGTCCTTTTATTTGCTTATACTGCTTTTCTTTCTTTCTCTTTTTTGTGCATGTATATTGTGCTTCATTCTTTCATGTTTTGTCTCCATCGCAACTAAGATAAATAATTCTTAGGTGATTGTTTCACTGGATAATTCAGGAATATTTCATTGTGTTGCTAATTTTGGTTCACATGGACTGTCATATTGGGCATGACCATGAAACAAATACATCACAAGGCCTTGACATTTAAAAGATTTTTTTCAGCCCATGGGATATTTAGGAATTCATTATATATTTCTCTCTCTGATAGCATAACAGCATTCTGAATTTGTTGGATATCTATCCGGGTTTAATTCATTTTTATAGAATTCATGTATTTTCCTTTATTCCTTTTGTCTAGTTTCTTCCAACATTGGTTTTTTACTTGAGGCTCTGCATTTTTAATGTCTGAATCAAAGTCCACTGAGCTTCAATAGCTAGTTAGCAGATGCTTTTTGGTTCATTTATTTTTTTCTTAAATTTTCTTAACCAATAATTTCCAAGTGGGAAAATCTTGTTGTTAATGTTTGATACTAACATAAACAGTAGATAATTTGACAACGACAAACCTTCAACATGTGCTGTTGAACAATTGGTCTCAACCTCTGTCAAAATTTAGAACTGATCAAGCTGAGCATAAGCCAGGTTATATTTGACTTGGGTTATTACACCCTGGCTGGTGATCATCGTGAGCAAAAATCCGGAGGCAATATTACTTTCGCAGCTGGAATATTAGTAAGCCTTTAAAACTGATACAGCACTTAATGTTTCTACAGGCCAATCATTGTCCTCTCACCTCCCAAATCCTCTTTGTTTGACTTGACCTTTTTCTCCTATTATCTCAACTTGTATTTTTCACCTATTTTTTAGAGTTGAACAACTGCAATGCTGCCCAATATGGTATTTCTAACTTTGAAAAGCATAGGATGCATTTCTTTGAAGTATTTAACTTTGATGCATAATTTTATTTCCAGCCACTAACAGAGCTTCCAGGTAAGAAGTGCAAGCGATGTGGTTTGTATGAGTTTGACACAATAAAGTCCGATGATGTGTTCGATGAGTGGGACCTTTGCTTGGATGATTTCATAAATGGTATATCCATACATTATAAAGCAAAGCAATTCAATGCCACATTGTTATGTGAGGATTGTCAAGTTGCCACCGGTAAGAAATTCCCATTGTTCATGTAATTTTCACTGCTAAATATTGATTTTCTATGATTCTGTAAACCCTAGATGCCTTCTTTAGCAGTTTCCATTTAATTGCACATGTTCTTGCCTGTACTTGTGTCAATTTTTTTATCTTGATGATAAACCACTTACTATCAATTATTGTCTTAATGATTTTCTCATAGCATAAAAATATCTTTAATTCCACTTATTATCAATTGCACATGTTCTTTTGTTTGTAATTGTATTTCCGAATATTCCACTTTAATTCCACTTTCATAAAAATCAAAAATAAAGAAGGATGCTTAGTGGGAACAAATCTAAAAACACAAGAGGAGCCTTGTCTTGAAGGAGAAAGGCAATAGGTGAATTGTTTCCCAATTTGTCAGAGGCATCTCAACTGGAGCTCAGCATTGGCAGACTGATCCTGTGTGATCTATCCAGCAACTCTTCGATAGTTCAATCTCATAGATCAAGTGAACAATGCTCCAAATCTGAGGTCAATTATATGATTCAATTTCTGGAATCAATCAAAGATCACAAACATTGAGTAAACTTGCTCCTAAACCATGGTATCATATAGAAGATAATTTTTAGATAAGGATTCATGCTTTGGAATTTTCAGAATTAAGGAAGCTTTTTATTTCCTGAAATATGAAAAATAAATTTCCAAAATATAAAATGCATGAACATTGTTACTTGTTGCACTATCAGATTTACCAATGGCAAACATTATCAACTCCAGCTGCAATATAGCCATTCATGTATTTTTAATATTGCTCATTTACTTGTGAGCTCTGCTGTGGTAAAATTGTCATCTTAACTTTTTTTTGGGGTCATAGATTCTGCTCAAACTTCTAGCTCAAGTGACGGATCTGCCAACAAAAAAATCGACCTCATCCTGGTAGTAGTAATCAGTGTGTTGGTTTCAATAATGGCTACTATTGTAACAGTAGGTGCATACAAATACTGGCAGAAGAGGAAGAGGGAGAAAGATCAAGCACATTTTCTAAAGCTCTTCGAGGAAGGTGATGACATTGAAGATGAACTGGGTCTAAGTATGTGATTCAACAATCTCTTGCTCAGCTGAACTTCTCTAATCATGATTACCAGTAGCATGAGAAAAGCTTCCATGGACGTAATTCTACAAGTCCAAATTTTGAAGTTTACTAATTTACGTACAGAGAAGACAATTTTTCTTTGAATTATGGAAAGAGTCATTGTAATTGTTTGTGTCTCAGACCACCATGACCATATGCTCATGTTTGTTTGGTGTAACTTGGTGTCTAAGAGGTCGATATCAGTATTACATTTGTTGTCGACAGGATGAGCAAATTTGAGCTTCATTAGATTAGATGTTTCTCTCTTTTTTTTATCCTTATGCCATAGGCATCCATTTCTGTTGATTTGCTCCTTAGGCTCCTAATTGTAGGGTCAAAGGAACAACCGGATCAAATGTGTAGGGCGTATTTAGGAACATATTTACATTTTTAATATGAATATTATATATTGAGACTTGTCACTTTCAAGGGGTCTACTTATTATGATCATTGCATATTACAAGAAAGTCAAGGTGTATTTGAGAACTTATTTACATTCTATTTAGAGAAAGAGATTTGAGTGACTATGCATTTGGAATGCTTGGAGTGTTTAGTTCACAATAGATAAAATTTATATTTTAAAATTTTATTAAATATAGCGTGACAAATGTATCTTTCTATTATTTTTAATGTTTATTCAAAAAAATAATAATAATACAATAAATAAATAAATATAAATTGTATTATTTTTAATATTTATTCAAAATTAAAATAAATTAATAAGGAAATAAACTTTATTTGTGTGTGTGTGTGTGTGATCTTATAAAAAAAATTTGTATGGCCCAAATATATAATAAATAAAAATATAATTATATAAATAAATATGAAATAATTTAAAAATAAATAAATAAAATTTTACCTTATAGAAGATATATCTACAAGGTTAGGGTTTCTATTTATATAATGGTAACATTATGATTTTAAGAATGTTATAGGGTACAATGAGAATTTTAAATATTTTCACTAGAATCCCATAAATATTATAATACTAATTCTATCATAATAAATACGATCTAAAATAAATTACCAAACATCAATTTACATTTAAAATGTATATTTAAATGTGTTTCATATGAGATTGTAACCTCCATAATTAAATTCTTGTTTCTTAACTAAAATAGTGTTATTTATATACTTTAGGGAATTTAATAAGCAATTAGTTATAGTTAGTGTTTATACTATATACCTCTAAATCAGGTATTATTTAATAATTTAAATTTAAAACAAAATTAAAATTTCTTACCTTTGTTTTGAAGCCCTCCTCTTCCCCCATTTTATATATGGTTTACTCCTCCTTTTCATCCACTGCCATGCCAAGACATCGACGTGGGAAAGAATTGTGGGGATCTTATACTCAAATTTTTTATATTACTTTTTCTTTAATTTAATTATGAATATTTTTGATATTATTGTTTAATTATCCATGAATACTAGTTACTTTTATTTTTTTAATGTATAAAAAAAAGGTGATATGATGCATGATTTACTTCTAGAATTTAGTAGAAAAGAGGGGTATTAATTAATGAAACAATGAATTATTTAGGAAAATAAGGAGATCAGGTTGGTAATTATGTAAGCGATTGGGGAAATTATAATTAAAATTAACTATAAATATGGATTTTAAAAATATTTATGAAAATTATTAGTAGATAAATGTTATATCAGAAAATAAAATGGGACCAGAATAAATTAGTATTGAATATACTAAGATACTCGAATAAAAAAAGACTATCAAATGATGTTATATCAGTCATTGTCAATATTTCGAAGTGTGAGAGACTATAGCACTCCAAAATCTAACGTCATATAAAAAATGAGCTAAGATATGAATAAATTTATAAGGACCGGATGATTTTTCTACCATGAGCTTAAATATTTTTTTATCAACGATTCAACCACAATAATAAAGGATGAGCATCTCAAAGGCAATGCATTGCTAAATGCGTATCGAAACATATTTAGACGTTAACCAAACATGAGTTTGGAGGAAAAGACTCTAGCGTTAATCCTTATAGGGAGATCTTATATTCCTGAATCCTTTTAGATCTTTAGGAAAGAGTGAAGGAAGTCAAGCGTCCTTCTTTCTAGCGGTGATCCAAAAAGAATCTAGTCTATGAATTCTCTTAGGTCCCCTATCAACTTAACCTTAATGGATCCTGCCATATTGGGTATTGGATCTTCATCTAACTACCTAAGTCTCTTAGATTAGTGGATCTCTATCCTATAATCTCTCATTAGCTCTTATTGGATTTCATTCATAGGATCCAATAATTTTGAGGCTTATTGGATATCCAGTAAGATATGGGCTCCAACGGATATCTCTTATCCGAATCTCTACTCATCGTAACGCTTACCATATGTGTGTGACCCTCTAGACCCAATATCGAGCTGGTCATGAGTCATACCTGTTAGAACTTCTTTTGACTCAATGAATTATTATCTCTATAATAATTCACTCGACTCATTGCGGATGTACTAGGCCACTATATCGCAATCCCTAGACGATAAAGGGGAATCTAATCTATTGGACCTGCCCGTCCTCAATTATCGTATATATACAGTCTCTCATTCATCTAATATCCCAAAGATCGTATATCATGCACGGTGTTGTCAGACCCATACGGTTTCTACTAGTCTCGCCATAATCGGATTCTCTCGGATAACTCTTTCTTTCTCAATCTAAATGATAGATTTGTTTAAGAAAGAATATATGAGATATTCCTCTCATGATATCGAGAGTGGATGATCCTCTATCGACACTGAATAGTCATTGTAAGGTTGGCTACCACTCTTGATGACCGATTGTACTAGATTTGGAACCTCTAGACATATAGATCTAGTATCAAATAATGTAGTACTTATACAGGACATCCTTGGTGTCTCAAGTCTAAGGACCAAATACACCACTAGGACTATGGAATCGTTGTCTAACAATAAGACATCATTAACCATCTAACATTCCGTAAGTGGATCAATCAGTAAACTCGTTTTCCAATGAGTACCTGTACTGTATCCCTAGTGTCCCCACACGAGCAGCTATGATGTAAACTGTATCCATTATATGAACGGGTATACAACACACAAATATGTTCGGTTATCTCGATGTATCTCTCGAGTAACTATATCTGAGATTTATTTAGGATCTGTGTTTAAAAACGAATCGATTTCATTATCGTGATCTCATCACGATTCGATTCTCATTGCATATATCAATGAGTATCACAATATATTCAAATAACATATAATATAAGGTGATAAAATATCAAATAATAATAATAAGTAAAAAGATATCATATACCTATAATCCCTCATTCATCTAATATCCCAGAAACCGTATATTATGCACGGTGTTATCAGACCCATACGGTTTCTACTAGTCTCGCTATAATCAAATTCTCTCGGATAACTCTTTCTCTCTCAATCTAAATGATCATGACCAGAGATTTGTTTAAGAAAGAATATATGAGATATTCCTCTCATGATACTAAGAGTGGATGATCCTCTATCGACACTGAATAGTCATTGTAAGGTTGGCTACCACTCTTGATGACCAGTTGTATTAGATTTGGAACCTCTAGACATGTTTAGTATCAAAGAATGTAGTACTTATACAAGACATCCTTTGTGTCTTAAGTCTAAGGACCAAATACACCATTGGGACTATGGAATCATTGTCTGACAATAAGACATCATTAACCATCCAACATTCTGTAAGTGGATCAATCAGTAAACTCGTTTTCCAATGAGTACCTATACTGTATCCCTAGTGTCCCCACACGAGCAGCTATGATACAAACTGTATCCATCATATGAACGAGTATACAATACACAAGTATGTCCGGTTATCTCGATGTATCTCTCGAGTAACTTATAATTGAGATTATTTAGGATCTGTATTTAAAAATGAATCGATTTCATTATTGTGATCTCATCACGATTCGATTGTCATTGCATATATTCATCGATATCACAATATAATCAAATAACACATAATATAAGTTGATAAAATATCAAATAATAATAATAAGTAAAAAGACTGCGTAAAATATCTATGACTAGCAATAGTATACCACCATAAACGAATATTCGGTGAATATAAATGGTGACCATGCAATTTAATTTTAGGATATTACTATCTATAATCATATTATCCAGAATAAATATTTATTTATGTCGGTCTTATAAAAAAATGGGTTTCTTGCTATGAGCTTCAACTCGAAATTGGATTTATCGATTCAGATGATAATATATGTTGTGCTATTTGTATTAATGTTTCTAAATCGAGCCTTCAAGGAGCCACACATGGTCAAGCAAAGTCATATTCGAGCTTGTCTTGTCGAGGAAATTAAACACAGTTTCACTTTGAGTTCGACTCGGTCGTCACGTAGAACAAGCGGAGTCGGAGTCAAATTGTGCTCGGCCTCAAATAATTGCAGAACATCGGGTTAATCCGACGCCCTCGGTACGAACCCACCCCGTTACTCAACGGATGAGGGCGACGCTTTGTGGGCTCCACCGAAAAAGACTGCCTCTGCGACGAGGGGCGATTTAGTAGCATGTTGTCTCATCGGTCGGTGACGGTCTACGAAGCCGTCGGTCCGCAACCCAAACCACATGGCTCGAGCGTGCTTGGTCGAACCGAGATAAATAACGTGAGATGGGCGCATCTCGTGGTCGCTAAAACCATTGTTTCGATCCTTTTTGCCTCTCTATCTCGCCCCGCCGGTGGAGAGAACAGCGAGGGTTGAAAAGGATCAGCCGTACGAGGCGAAAAAAATATCCCAAATTTCTCCGGGGTTTCTCCGATTCTTCGCCGATTGGTCTCTCCTTTTCTTTTCAGATCTCCATCTCTCCGTTCCTTTCGTAGTTCCTCACCTTTTATTTCGTATCTCAACTGCGAGGAGTCTAAGTTTTCCCCCTCTGTTCGATTATTTTTCTAATTTTCGTTTCTTTTTTGATCTCTTTCCTCTCGACGTTTGGCTGTTTGCTTCTGATCTGCCAGAAAGGAGCCCTCTTGACGCAATCATCGGCCTCAAGGGGCCCTTTTTTTTGGGGGGGTATTTAGGGTTTCGTTTATGTTTGCTTGTTTCTGGTCGTCTTGAATCGTAGTCGTAAGTGCTTGCATCGGATTGTTTGATTCAGTTCTCTGAGGAAGTTGGTTCCGGTGGGATGACGAGTCAGGGCGTTGAGCCTGTCGTTGCTGTTGATTCAAGATCCACTGAGGTAATTATGTTTTATCGTTACCATCTCACTTTATATATTTCTTTTGTTTTATGGAGTAGGAAGGAAGTAAGTAGTTGTATGTATTGGAAGAAAAGCAATTTGGAAAGTATGTTGCTCAACATTAGCACCCTCAGGTAGTTCTGTAGATTCCAGTGTTTATACAGAAATTATAAGCTGCGGCATCTGGTGGGGAGATATATAATTTGTTAATCTGGATAACAAGTAGGTTAATTAGGATTGTTTGCAAAATCTGCATGGCAGTTCCTGGTACATCCGTTTGAGGCTTTATCTCCTCTGGTTGTAGGGTTTGCATATGTTTACCCTTCCTAGATCTCGCATTGGCCGAACCGTCGTGGATTGGCCATCCTTTTTACCATATTTCTAGGAACACTTATTTTTTCTTATATAATTTGTTCATTGCTATTCTTTGTTTATTAATTTCAGGCCTCACTTAACATTTGTTTCCCTTTTCTTTTTCATACTTCTCAGGCTGTAGATGTAGGTCAACCTCATGGGTCTTCATACCCATCTTCACATCCTGGGCCGCAATCTTTGCCTTCTTCATCAGGACAGTTGACTGTTTCAAGCTCTGGCTATCATTATGATCCACAAAGACAGATGTCTGTCTCGGGAGACACTCAAGAAGGAATTAACACTGCATCTCACGCATCTACCTCAACTAATCTAGGTGCAGAGAATGCAGCACAAGCATATTCTGGTTATGTGCCTTACTCAAGTTCTACTGTACCATATAACTATACTTCAGTGGGATACCAAAATTCCTTTTATGGTTATCATCTACAAGGCAATGATTCATCTACTCAGCAAATCGGAGGAGATCAAAATTCAGGTGCTGCTTATCAGCCTCTTAGCACATTTCAGAATTCAGGGTCTTATGTTGCTCCTACTAGTTATTTAGGCACTTATTACAATGCTGGTGATAATCAGACTGGGACAGGATATGAAACTAACAGCTACAATTATCAGACAAGCTTATGGAATGATGGAAATTACCATAGTTATCCATACCATCATTATTCGAGCTACACAACCTCATCCACAAGTTCGGCTCAGAGTTCTGCTACTATATCTGGAAATTCTCTTTATTATCAGCAGCAGTATAATAACTGGCCTTACTATCAAAGCCAACCTGCACCTATTGTCAATGGTGCAGCAGGGTTAGAGAATACATCTGCTACCAGTCTTCAGTCTGCTGGATACTCGGCTGAAGGTGCTAGTAGTGGTTATCCCTATATCAGTAACCAGCCACCACCACCTGGCACAACATCATGGAGAGAAGATTCTAGACCCTCAGGGATGCCTTCTTTTCAGGTATGAACTTTTGACAGCTATTTTTGTTGGAGTCTTGTCCCACTCTCTTTCTCTGTATGAGCACTATTAATAAGGTTTGCTCTATGATCATACAAGGAGGTGTTTTGGCTGGTACGTGCTGATGATAAGTTATTGACATGGAAATTTGTGCCATGTTGATTTCATCTTAACATAGCCCTGGCAAAATATTTGTCCTTCATCATGAGGTCCATGTGATTTGCAACTTGCTACCAAGTAAATATAGTGGAGGCTTTTTGCTGTTACAGCCCTAGCTAGCCAAAGAGAAAATATAGCAATAGTTAATCCTTATGTAATATATTAATTACGAAATACAACATATTATTCATGGCTAAATGTCTATGTTAGTATGTCCTTTTATTTGCTAAATGGTGAACTATTTCTAGGTGCCTTAATCTGCAGCTGCAACATTTGATTTTAGGAATCATGCACTTGGTTTATAGATGTCATGAGCTTGGTTCATACATTTTACAGTCTCAAAAGCTTTTTGGAGGTTTTTTGTGACCACATTCTTTTTTGTTTTATCATGCATGGCATGTCAAAAAAAATGACAATCTCTTTCGATATAGTCTTTGACAATCAAATAGCTTTTTGTTATAAAGTCTAATGTTCATTATATGTTGGAAAGTAATTGTCTAATCATTGAATATCCAATGTTTTTTTGGTAGATGTGTTATTCTGTTTAAGCAGTTAATTTATTTGGTTCAGTGTGCTTTTTATATTATATATGTAGTCCAGGATGTTACTTATTAGTTGGATCTATTTCTTTGATGATTACCTTGTACTATATTTTGTGACATTTGACCTCAACAATGCTTTGTCATGTCAGCATAACCAACTTTGTGCTTCTTGTTCTTAGGTCAGATGTAGGTAATGAGCTTATGACCACGGCATGTCTAATTTAAGATGCAGTAATGTGTAGAAAGTTGAATGCTAATTTTTATGCAGAATACTATGGCTTTTAATTGGTTTCTGTAATCATTGAGGTGAATCTAATTTTGTTACATGCGTTATGCAAAAATACATTTCACGCTAAGGTAGAATATAATTTTTTGTTTTTAAGGATGACCACGAAGTTTTCTTTCAAATGAAAAGCTGAAGTTTGGTTCTCTTTTGCTATGAAACTTGTGACAACCTTTTTAGATACATAATAATCTTTTGCATGTTGTGTCCCTACGACTTGAGAATAATCATTATGTGCATCATGGAATGCTTCAATTGTGAGGTTATCTTTTATTTGATCTACATCTTTTTTATATGGTCTATGCAAATTGCTACTGATTTTGGTTATGTGCTTATTTTTTTAATGCTGATAGGGAAAAGAAGCTGTTACACCATATCATTTGAATAAAAATTGGGAAGCTGTTGCGCCAGGAATGCAGACCCACCATATTAATCAGTCCTCATACTTCCAGCAACCCTTGAACTCGACTCCTCTCCCAAATGAGAAACATGCAAATGAACAAAAGGTTCTTTATTCACTAGCTCCCAACTTACAACATGCTGCTTCCAATCAGGTACCTGAGAATTTTCAGCCGCCACTACAAACAGTCCCCTTGACAGAGACACGCCAGGTAAGTAAAATGCAGATTCCTACAAACCCTAGGATTGCTCCAAATGTGGGAGTCAGCATGCTGAAAACCCAGAAGGACAGCTGCATTGTCAGTGCAGCAACAAAACCGGCTTACATCAGTGTTTCAGTGCCCAAGCCCAGTAATCAGTCATCTTCAGAAGATGATGCTGGGGCGATCACCAAGGTGATCATATCCTTTTTTTTAAACTCAGTCTTCTAGTTTGTTTAGCAGAGCTGCAGAAGTATTTATGTTAAAGGCTTTTCTCATTTTTAATTGTCTATTTTCTGAAACAATATTTATATAGTAATTAAGAAATTGACCTACTCAGTTGTTTTAGTTGTTCCTTTTGCTTCTTGGAACTGTCTTTTCTTCACTTTCTTTAGCTTGGTTTTCCGATGGCTTCATCAGGGAACATTTTCTCCGTCATTTTGTGCTTATGTGGAGAGGTCTTTTGCTCGTTGCAAGGATGATGCCCAAAGGTCTGCTAATCAAAGCATATTGAAGCAGGTTGAACCTTGTTTTCGATACTCAGTTATCTTGTTGTTGTTTATATCATGCTCGCTGTCTTTAATGGTATATACTACAAATTTATTCACCTGTCACTGAAATATTTTAATTTAGGCGAAGCTACATTCTGTTTAGTATAAGGAAATCCTAGACAAGGATTTTCATGTAAACAGATAGTTTTCTTTTTTCCTTTTATGTTTGAAGTTAAAGAACAGAAAGTTATTTTGTGGAAATTTGGACTACAAATTAATTTGAAAGAAGGATTAAAAACTTAACTGTTCATTTTCAATGAAATTATTTGAGAACTATACAATTTCTTGTTATTTTGGTTGTTCTACTAAAAATTAATGGAAACAAGGTTTTCTAAGGAAAGCATTCTGTCTAGGGTTTTCCATGCAACAGAAGAATATTAACACCATATGTTTTTTTTATTTGAAATTTTACGCTTTAGTTGGTAGGACTATTGGAGCAACAATACTTTTAAAATTTTGATAGAATTTCCAATAAGCTACATCTGAAGGAACTGATTGCTAGAAACTCTTATCATGAATAGTAAAATTTGGCATAACTTTATTAAGTTCAATTCATGATTCAACACAGTCTTGGAATGTGGAGGAAGTTGAAGGTGTACCTGTAATGATCCACAAATGCATAATTTTGCTCTCAAGAAATACGCTAGACATCTTTTTCTACTTTTGCACTTCAGTGCTAAAAATATTACTTTTAATATGTATATTTTGTGATATTGATGGCTTTCTACAGGGAGAATTTTTCCATTCTGGAGTGCCAGTAACTTGTGATAGACGTTTGATGCTGTTTGATCTGTAAACTACTTTGATATATTTATTCGTTGCTTTATTTTTTTTCCTCTTTGTTCTGTATAGATGATTACCATGGCGACTGCTGATGGAACACTTTTTACAAAAAATTGGGATACTGAGCCACTTTTCTCCTTGCCAGTTGATCAGAGGTATGTCACAACTTATGCATATCAGGGATTCTTAAGCTGCTTCATACTCATTCTAAGATTTATCTCAACTATTCCTTGGATGTTGTGTTAGCTGTTCAATTGAAGACTAGTTTGTGGTTATCTAGGAATTGATAACATTTTGGTTGTTAGTTTCAGCATTGATTGAAAGACAAGCGTTTGAAGTATATAACATCTACTATTTAATCTTAGTTTTGAAATATTTTACTTCATTGTGGAAAGTGGCATTAATAATTGGGTTGAGCATTAATGGCAACAACGATTGGAAAGTCAAAGTATATAAAATGCACCATATCAAGCTTTACAACATCAGGATCAAGATTAAGCAAAGTAGGGGCAGTTATAAATAAATATAAAATGTCAGAATATCAAAATTAAAGATTTTTAAAAATAGCAAAAGAATTTTTAAAATAAAGAAACTTTCTCCCATGTTTTTGCCTTGTGTCATTGCTTGCATTGCTAGCTGCATCACCCTTTGTGCACCACATTTGCTAGGATCACTTGAGTTGCAATATCAGTATAATCTATTTTTCTCACATTGCTTTCATCGACTGTACTACAACATCAAGGCCTTGAGATTCCTATCAATAGAAGGCAATGGTTTACTGACCCATGCTTGGATTAGGGGCAGTTATAAATACATATAAAATGTCAGAATATCAAAAATAAAAAAAATTAAAAATAGCAAAAGAATTTTAAAAATAAAGAAGCTTTCTCCCATGTTTTTTCCTTGTGTCATTGCTTGCATTTGCTAGCTGCATCACCCTTTGTGCACCACATTTGCTAGGCTCACTTGAGGTGCAATATCAGTATAATATATTTTTCTTGCATTGCATTCATTGTTTGTACTACAACATCAAGGTCTTGAGATTCCTATCAATAGAAGGCAAGGGTTTACTGATCCCTGCTTGGATTAGGATGAGTATAGGAGCTCCAAACCACACAGAACTACAACTGGATCTATGCCCTCATAAAGGTTAACAGAAGAGGAACTGGACTTGATCTCAGAAAATTGTCTATAATTTTTATATTATTTAATGTTCAGTCAGTTGAAAAATACAAGTATAGGGAACCTGCAACAGGTCTGTCTTTTACTTTTGCTTTAAAATTCTTCATAAAAATTGGCAGCTCTTAAGTTTACTACGCACCTCAATCTTCACCATCCAACATCATGCTACATGTGAAAAGATAGAGCCATTCTTGTTGTCAATTGTATATGTGTCATGCAGGAAAATTAGTGTCAGTTATGCAGGAGCTCTTTTGTTTGTTTTTTCTCAGAAAAAAAATAGTACTTAAGGCTGTTTTGACAAATGTAATAAGTTGTCACAATATTTTCCATATCTTCACATGATCTACTAGATTACCCAGGGTTAAGGAAAAAGAAAAAGTAGAAATGGAGGAAGATAAAATTTGTGTAGATTAATGATTCTGCTGGACAAAGAATTTGGGTTTAATTGAACTTCTATGTGAAGAAGAAAGTCAATACAATTAACTATATTATGGGAGGAGAAGATTATACGGTGAAACAAATTTGGAAAAATGTCTTCCACAAAGAAAGAAAGATGATTGATTAGTCTCAACTTGGAAGATGTACTTTTCTATTCTAATTTTTTCTTATTTCTTTAGATTTTATTTTTATATGAGGGATTTATTAAAAGGATGAAAGGGTTGTACATAGTACATACTGTTATGGTTAAACAAATGAAACTTTTATTTTTCTCAATCTGCATGACAAGAAGTTAGACTTCCATCCCTAGGAATGATTCCTTGATCCAGAGTGAGCTTCATAGTTATTCTTGATGATGCAATTCAATCCTCTATTGTTGAAGCTCGTCTAGTGTGATGCTTAGGAACTGGAGTGAATTTGTGTACTTATCTTTTCCTTTTCACTTTGTTTTCCATATGTTCAAATTATAAAAAAATAACTATTTTTTGCTCCTCTCCATGCTTTCTTCCTGCATTACCAGGTGTACTTGTGTGTAAGTTCTTACAATATCTGAAGCTTAAAATCATGTGGCATGGATGTCTGCTCCATTCTGTACCTACACAGAAAGCCCCATTAATTAATTGTTTAATTTAGCCAAACAGAACAGAATTTAATATGAACACCCATGTATACTTGAAACGTGAAATATTTTAGTAGGTACTTTGCACTTGACTACATTAATGTAAACATTTGAATGCAGCATTGAGGGGTATGGCCAGGCACTTGGCATGCATGCTGTGCCAGCAAAATGATGCATGGACAGAGTGTGATATTTGATTCTTGGTGATATGTATGTGGTTGAGACATATAGACATACGTTTCACTTTTGGTCTTATATAGAGACAAATGTCAATTAAGTATTATAATTTTACTGTTACTATCACAGTATCTAGGGTCCGTAACTTATAAGAAGGCTTCTTGATGGTTTTTCTCTTCTGCAGCAGTCAACAATGTTTAGTTTCTGACTCTTCCTTGCCAACACATAAACGGAGCCCTACTAGGCGAAAAAGTCGATGGGAACCTATTGCAGATGAAAAGTTGGGTGAGAAACTCACATCTGTTGATTCTCATTCAGCAATTGATGCTAGATGGGGGCAGGTTGAAGCTGCTGAAAAAAAGGTAACTTATTTATCTATTTATTTGGTCGAAGTTGAACTTTTTTGTCAGATTTCTTTTTTTTTTGCCCAAGTCTTGTTCCTGTTCCTGGAAATCTGGACTTTTTTTGAAAATGTGGTGTGTTGCAACCACTAGCCTTTGTGTGCTGGTCATGTGCTTGGTGATGTCAAATTAGCTTTCAAGTGAATAATTTGTTAAGGTTAAATTGGAAATATTTTGTAAGTTCCATTTACAAAATCTTACATTACTGTTAGTATATACAAGTATGACATCATAAATGGGGTTTGCAGATCAAGATGCAATATCCCTATTTCTATATGATGATAAATATCTGTTATTGACATTTTTGCATTTTGAGTGGTAAATAGTTTTTTGCTGATCTACAAGTGTATGACCCTTTCTTATTTGGTTGGTGATACTGCAGGTTGATAGCAAAATCTCTGAGAGCAAGTCAGTTAATGGTTGGGGTGGGTTTAAGTATGCTTCCTTTCAACAGCAATCTGCTTTACAAAAATTTGGTCAGAGGCCAAACAAGAAGCAACGATTTTCTGACACTTCGAGTGTAACTGAGAATGGTGATCCTTCAAGTGATAGTGATAAAGAGCAGAATCTAACCAAATATTATGCCAGTGCAATTGCACTAGCCAATTCACCTGAGGAAAAGAGGAAACGGGAAAATCGATTTAAGCGTTTTGAAAAAGGACAGGGAAATCAAGCAGAATTGACAAATTTTAGGCCTAAAACTGCTGGTGGTGGCAGTATGTACACAAGAAGAGCTGGCGCTTTGCTAAAAGCCAAAAGTTATGAAGATGGTTGCAACAAGGCTGTTGAAGATATTGACTGGGATTCTCTCACAGTCAAAGGGACTTGCCAGGAAATTGAAAAACGTTATCTTCGTCTTACATCTGCACCTGATCCTTCAACTGTAATAGTCATTTGCATCACTCTATACAGTTCTGATATGCATGATCTGCATACTTCATTTCTTGATGTTTCCAAGCTGTTGTTTATCCAATAAATTTTCAGAAATTCCATTGTATTTTTTGCTGTAACTGTTCTTTTGCAGGTAAGGCCAGAGGAAGTTTTGGAAAAAGCTCTACAGATGGTTCAGTCATCTCAAAAAAATTATCTATACAAATGTGATCAACTAAAATCCATTCGCCAAGATCTTACTGTGCAAAGGATACAGAATGCGCTTACTGTAAAGGTTCTCTTCTACTACCTTCTTGCTGTTTTAATGTGGAACTTTGTAGCCTATTTCGTTGTTATTTTTTACTTGTGCCAGAATTGACTGGGTAACTTGAATAATATATTTTGGCAAAATTGTTCAGAATTTTCATTGTGGGACATAATGGAAGAGTCTGTTGAGTTCCATTTAATTTCATAACGCATGCTTTTATTCATTTGTTGTATACTATTAACCAATAGTCATATGCTTAGAGTTCTTTTATTTCTTGTTATAGGTGTATGAAACTCATGCAAGATTGGCTCTAGAAGCAGGTGATTTGCCTGAGTTTAATCAGGTTAGTTCACCATACCATTTGGATGTTCAACATTTCAGACTATCCGTTGTCGTTTATCATCTTACTACAGCTATAATAGTATTGAGATGCAGAAGTTCTACATTTGGCAGTATTTGATGATGATGTTTGAACCAAGGATTGAAATATTGTATTGTACTGGAGTTTCGACATTCGCTCGGTACGGTACGGTACTATATACCGAGTGGTATATCGCTCGGTATACCGTCGAGATATATATATATATATATATATATATATATATATATATATATATATATAAAATAAAATAAAATAAAATAAAATAAATTTTTCGACGACGTCGCCTCTTTGCTCCCAAGGTGGGGTGACGTCGCTTATATATATATATATATATATATATATATATATATATATATATATATATATATATATATATATATATATATATATATATATATATATATATATATATATATATATATATAACTAAAAAAAAAAGTGTGACGTTGCCTCTCTTCTCCCCATGCGGGGCGACATCGCCTTTATATATATATATATATATTGTTATATATAAAAAGTAAAAAAAAATCTGTGATGTCGCATATATATATATATATATATATATATATATATATATAATACTGCCCAGTAGCGGACGGTCCGTGTACTGGTTTGCTAACGGACCGGTACGTACTGCCCGGTACGAGCGGTATTATTTGAAATTGAAAACCTTGGTTTGAACATAGTCAACAAATTTCCTATTGATGTGACTCTTTATCCATCCACATGAGCTATTTTCTTCTTTACGGAATTCTAATTTCTAATGCCCATATAATGGCTGCCATGACCTTGGCAAATTTGATATACATGTATTTGAATTTTGAACTGCATCTAATTTGCTTTGCAAGTAATTATGTATTCTCCTCCAGATTTTGCATGTTTGTTCATCCATTAGTAGATTTTATGCAGCAAAGTTATGTAGTTTTCATTGTCACATTCCATTTAGAGGGTTTTGTAGCCACAAAGCTTAGTTACATAATGAAGTTTTTTTAACTTAACACATTATTTGAAAATAAAAGAAAAGGAGGATTATTTAGCACTTTAACAGGTGGAGATATTAAACTGAAACATGAATCAATATAAAGAGAGAAAAAAATCATTGTGGTACATTATGTTGTATTTAACCTATCCTCCACATGCCCAACATGCAGTGCCAGTCACAGTTGCAAAGACTTTATGCGGAAGGCATCCAGGGGTGTTATATGGAGTTTGCTGCATACAATTTGCTTTCTATTATCTTGCACTCCAACAATAAAAGTGACCTATTGTCATCCATGACAAGGTATTTAACGTTTTTTTTTTCTTCAAATGGCTATTATATTTCCTTTGTGTCTTTTACAAAGAATGTCATGACCATTTTCTATTTCTGAAATTTCATATTCAATTTGTTATCCCATAATCTAGCACGACAAATGAATCATAATAAATATTTACCATTAACAAGTCTAGTGTTCCTGTTGTTCTTTGTGTCTATATTGCCCACTGAACCATGTATCATAGAGCTGTTATCGAATTTATCTTCGAGAAACAGCTATGCTCAAGCATCCTCACCATTTATTCTAATAGAAAGCATTACAATCAGAAGTTCTGCAAAGTATGGTCTCAGTATCCAACCACCTTTTGCATTTTCTTTATTGGTTCTTCTGCCTGAAGCTATCTTCCCTTTGTAGGCTAAGCTTGAATGTTTTTTTATCTTTATAAGCAATATTAAAAAAGTTGAAAGCCCGGTGCACAAGATTTCTGACAATATTGGATTTGTTAATGGTCAAGTCACATTACTCTGTAAGGAAAGCAGCTGTTTTCATAATTCAGATCTTGGTCACCTAGGATGCAGAGCAACCTCTCCTTACAGTCAACACTTACCTTTAACTTTTTATTTATCTGTATTTCTTCAATTGCATTATGAGTAACGCCTAGATCTGATTAATGCTCTTCCGCATGTTTATCTAAATGCTATTTGTTTAGTAAGGGCCATCTAGTGCCTACACTTACCCTATTAATTGCGTGCATGTTATGCTATGATAAATTGACTATTGCCTTCGTAATTTGATATGACAAAGATCTTAGTCCAACACTTTGGATGACTAGAAATCTTCCAACAAGTTTGGTCTGTCCAAATGTTGGAGCAGCATAAACTGTAAATCGCACCTTTTGACTGCTTTGAGAAACCTAAGCAGTTTGTCATGGGGAAATTTTATTTTATTCAACACAAACATATATTATTTAAAGATGCTTTTTACGTTCATACCTTTAATGTGGCTTAATTATCTCCATCATCCCACTAATTATGCCTAAAAGACATGGCACCATCATTTTCTTTGTTAATATGTGAGTGTTTGACTGGGTATTCGAGAATGGTGTGGGAATCACATCTCATATATTTACTCTTAATAGTAATTATTATACAGTCTACTTACATATGCTTAATGTCTTCATTTTCAGGTTATCAGCTAAAGCAAAAGATGATGAAGCTGTTAAGCATTCTCTTGCAGTTCACTCTGCTGTTTCATCAGGGAATTTTATTCTGTTTTTTAGATTGTACAAGACAGCACCCAATTTAAACACTTTTCTTATGGGTACCTCCTCTTTAAATCTACTTGCTTTATCATTTTCTTTAGTAACAATTAATATTACAAGTCCTTGGATACAGATCTCTACGTGGAGAAGATGCGATTTGAGGCTGTACAATGCATGTCCAAATCATATCGCCCAGTCATCCCTGTTGCTTATATTACTTGCGCCTTGGGCTTCTCAAAAGCTATACAAATGGATGACAGTCAGGATACAAGCATAGAAGGAGTTGAAGAATGTGAGGAATGGTTAAGGGCACATGGTGCTGTTCTCACTGTTGATAACAATGGAGAGTTGCAGCTGGATGCAAAGGTATTGTGCATTACCTATCTTATTGCTTTCATAGCTGCGAAACGTTTTGGTGGATGACTTCCATTTTGGGGAGACAATGAAATTGAACTTGCTAATACACAGCATACACCATTACACCAGATATGTTTCTTATTCATTTATGAGATTTACCAAAATTCCTTCAGCTGTAGTGGTATGTAGAAATGGTTTGGTAGTTATAAGAGTTCCTTGACCTCACTGCTACAGTGCTATCTCAAGACTTAGCAAGAATAGAACAACCTGGAATCATCAAAATACAGTGGTAGTTTTTTTAAAGAAAAAGGTGTTTTTTTACTGCCACAGTTCTCACTAAATCAAAAGCAGCCTTCCATTTTCTGCAAGAGCCAAGCTAGCTCTTGCCCTATCCAGCCAAGTGTGCAGCATGTGGACTCAACACAAGCTACCTTGAAAAGAGTTGACCCTTACCTGTGATTAAGAGAACCTATCATGCTATCATCCATGAGTAGCTGTGAATTCCTGGGGCTAGACTTTGTGGAATTTGGAATGTAGTTAGCACATTAGAGTATAGGATTTTAATTAGTCACTAGTTGCTTCGAATTTATCTCAAGAAACTGCTGGTGCAGTTTTACTTAATGAGAATGTCGAATTCAAACTTTTCTATGTTATTGCAATGTTCAAATTTGTCAAGTGGAATTTGTTGTCTTACCATGATAACTTGCTACGGTCGGTTCTCATGGGAGAGAGACAGCCACTAATTTCCAAACTGTATGTACATATTATACTTTTTCATGAATGATGTTGGTTTTTAGTCAAGTTACAAGTTGTTTTGTTTTTGGATTGCACATTGTTATGCTCCTTTCGATTTTGTTTTAGGCTTCCTCCACCACACTCTACATGCCAGAACAAGAAGATGCTGTTGCTCACGGAGATGCAAGTCTTGCGGTCGATGATTTTCTTACTCGGACATCATGATCATGGCATCTTTGTTGTATACTACCTTGTGTACAACGGAACAGAAGAAATTTATAATCAGTTTTGCTCATCTGAGGGAGCTACGGAGGCTAATAAACCAGTCGACGAAACGTACCCTACTCGTGAAACAGGTAATGAAGATGAAGATGGGTGAGTCATTTTAAGTACAATGTGTTTGCCTGCTTTTAAGTGGCATCCCAAGTGAAACAGCTTGGTTGAATCTTTTTGAGTATAGTTTTCAGATTCCTTTTGTGTAGAGCAAACTCTTATTAAGACCGACGACCAAGTTCAGCTTCCCGTACAGTGTAAGCCATTATGCAAGCTACCTAAGGAGATGAGGACTTTTAATAATGGCATATACTGTGTGTTCGATATAGAACATGATGTCAATGCCATTATATTCTCAATCATGTAAAGGATCAGGCCAATGCATTTTGGTCTCAAGCTAATACAATGATGTTTTGATTCGATTAGTAGGTTACATATTTGTCTCCTTTTTTTCCTTTTTATGATGATCATGTTATTCTTCATTTGGAAGTTTACTCTTTTTCTCCAAGAGATTTTGATTATGATGTCTATTCCGACACGTGCGATTAAAAAAAAAAAATCACAAAAATCGTATTTTATTTACCCGTCCAAAGTGTTAGTATTGCTTTGACTGGAATTCGAGTCATCATACATAGTGATTTTATGGAAAGAGGTCACACATTAAAATACTCCTATTCTCATAGTGCACGTAAACGGCTTTTGGCATTTTTAAATATTAAAAAAAAAAGGAAACTTTTTCCAATCAAAACCTATCCGAGTGGTAGATCGGACCGGTTATAGTATTTTTGAATGTTATCCTATTTTTTTTTTTTTATAAAAAATATATGAAGAGCTTCCTAAGTTCATGAAACCCACCCAAATTCTCTACAAATTATTTTATAAAATTCAAAAACTTATGGTAAGATTAATAATTAAGAATTTGTTAGGATTTAAAGTAACTAAAGCTTAGTTACAAGGTTCTTGATAAGGTAACCAATGGTTTGGATTGTTTATAGAAAACATAGTACGCACATTCAATGGCATTATGATAGGATAAGATCCCATTCGTATTTATTGTCATCCTTCCATGATAAATGGTCACAAACATGACACCTAACTAAAAGTAAGGTCAAGTGAGCAAGAAATTAGAATTTTTATCATTATTTGTATCGAAAATATGTCAAAACCTTCTCAATTTTCATCCCAAACCCGATTAAACTTTCATCCAATTTTCATCATTCTATAAAATCTTTAAACCTATAATGAGGTTGTTAATTAATGTTGGTTGAGGATTTAATTAATTAAGGTATGACTATAATGTTTTGGTTTATAAGTCCATTTACGAACACTAAAATGGGATATTATCGTACTCATTATTATTATATTTAGTAAACGAACACAAATATTATCAGGTTTCTAACATATATATAGACCAAAATTTAAGGGTTAGAGGAGAAAAATAAGAATTTATTATCTCTTTATTGTAAAATTTATTAAGATAGAAAATCTTAATTTTCATACAAAGGATAAATGACGAATGTGAGATTCGAGTCCAAGATCTTGTGATATATTATTAAAATCCTTATCAACTAAGCTAACTAATACCTTTAAAATGTTGGTGTATCGGAAACTCTTACCAAAAGTTGAAGGTTTGAAACCACGATTAATATATATTCTATGTATAAAATATTAGTATGATAGTGTACAAAACTCTTTTAGTGTATCGTATCACCATACCAGAAGAGTTCAAAACATCATTCGATATATTTTCTATCTTCAACGTTAATTTGATGGTGGTGTACTCGATCTTCTTACCAAAGGTTGAGGATATGAAACCTCAACTAACACATTTTAGTACTAGACCCTCATTCGAAGGTTTGTATTAAATCTTCTAACTAAATGTTGAGGATTCAAAATCTCATTCGATATATTATTATATCTTAAATATTAATATGGTGATAGTATATAAAATCATCTTATCAAAGTTAAGAATTCAAAACCTTATCTAATATATTTTATACCTCAAACAGATGTAGTGGCATACCAGACCCTCTTACAAAAGGTTGAGGATATGAAATATCAACTGATAATATTCTTGATTACTAACTTATAATATTATAATTCTATCCAAAAACACTATAATTAGTTTAATAAACTAAAACAGTTTAACACTATTGAGGAGTATCGTATTTGGTTTGGTCGGTCCAACATATTGCATTGGTTGATTCTTGGTAGGTAAAAATATTTTTGTAATAGGAGGTGAGTCTTAATATTTCAAAATTATAAAAATTCTCTTTGAATTTTATTCTTTTGGGGGCAAAGGGAGAGTAACCAAAATAGAGTTTGGTATAAAAAACCACTAAAATCTTAGTTTTCTTTTTTTTTTTTCTTTTTTAGATATTGACAAAAGACAAATCCTTCAATCAAACTAAGGAGAACTCCAAAAAAAGTTAATGGAGAGTAAAAGCGAAATGCTTGTTTTTGTCTTTTATGTGTGGGCCTCCCAAGCTCCTTGCCAAAAAAAGTGAAAAGACGTTTCAAAATAGGATAAATGCTCGATTTGTATGAAAGTAATCCTCCCAATAGTGTGGTCAACACCACACCCTAGAGAGAATGTCATCTTGTCCATCCATATTTCATGGAATGAACTACATCTACTAGAAACCAACGGCTAAGGATTTTCTACAAAAATATTGATATAATTTACTTCAAACATACTATTTGGTCAGTTGACCTATCGGCTCAATCAATAAACCAGCGATCATATATATATATATATATATATTTGTCTCTTTTGTAGAAAAATAGAGAAGATAAAAGACGTCGGAAGGAAGGTGTCTTGACATTCCACCTACGAAACATCGACAGCCATCACCCTTCAACCTTATCCACAACCCACACCAGAATGCGTTTTCATTCGCCTCTCCTCGCCCACCAAACCAAACTCAATGACGTGCATGCATGCAGACGACGAGATCGACCCTATCATCTTCTTCATCCATCCATCTACACGAAATCCTCCTCTGTGGGCACCCTTATCCTTGACCCGCCGACACCTCTCTCCACTATTCGTCCTTATTCACCACCAACTCAATAATTGCAAGTGTGTTACTCCCAATCATCACCAACAAAGAAATATTGATGGGACAACCTATCCCACCTTCATTTGAGACTCTCTCTCTATCTCTCTCCTGCCAAATAATCCACAATCGTAAGGACTAATCCTCGACCATGTGGGCACCTGCGTTGGCAATCAGTACTGTGATGTATAGGGTGGGCACGAGTCTCCTTCACCGACCGCATATGCATTCGCAAGTCATCCCCAGAAAACATGTTCAACGGCCACACACATCCAAAAGGCTGGCCACTAAATGTCCATTACATATCCGCCCTTGAAGAACAGGATGGAAACTAGATATCTTTTTCTCGAAGTGTTTTTGTTGTCAGAAGCATTATCCATAGGACGCGCCTTATTCCAAGGGTGACGAACCTTTTCCATTCCACCTGCTTCCTTTCCTTTGTCCACTACGGTACACAGATAAGAAGATTACTATACTTGCCTTCTCCTTCCTTGGACTATTCCTTGCCGCTTTGCGGAATCTTTCAGAAAAAGAATTGCTTGGGTTCCAATCGACACCTTCTTTATATGTATTGATCATTAGCAAAGGGGCGGGAGTTGTCTTCACGAAGCTAAGAGGAGGAGTCGAAGGTGATCGATCGATGTCAATGGCGATGCCGTGGGAACTCGCCGTGTACATAGTGAACATGGTGTGGGACGCGCTCGACGGGTGGATATCGTCGTGTCTGTCGGTGGCCGATGAGATCGCGGACGTTCTCAGGGCGGCCAACAGCGCCACCGCCTGATGATTCCCGTTGTGAAGTGTGAGAGCTGCGCACCGGTCTCGTCCGGCAGCTCCGAGTGTTTGTATCCCCTTACCATGTTCACGTTCATCCACGAACATGATTGAAGGCATTCATGATGGAGACATCAGGCTTTTTATAGTGCTTGATAACCAAGTGTTTGTTCTTGTAAATCCATTCTTTCGACATTGAGTTTTTGGATTGCTGCATAAGTTTGGTGTAATGATGTATCAATTCCTTGATTCGACAGAATTTTGATCAATACTTTTGCTCTCGTTGATGTGGATACAGTGTTCTTCTTTCTTATCTCTACCATTTTGTTCAAAAAGACTGTATGTATGAGATTATGTTCGATGTTTGGAAGGAATATTAAACGATGATCATCTAGAAATTGATGTTATAATACGTCTTTGGAGTCCCATTCTCATTCTTGGGATCATTGTAATGATAAAGCATTATTCTTATTATTCTTAAATATTAAAGAAATCATTAGGTATGAATATGTGACTCAGATGATGAAATAGATAGTTAGGAATTGTCCCACCAAAATTATTTTATTTAAAAGAAAAAGATAAATAGTTAGGAATTGTCCCCTAATCATTATCGGGATGGCCCATCCCGCATACAACTGGAAATTAGCCATTATTTGATGATAGATTAAAAGAAAACTTAATGCCTTGATCTACCAAAAGAATATATATTTTGTTCAAAAGACTGTGCATTATTTTTGATATTTGGTAGGAATATAGAAAAAAGAAAAAAGAAAACTGAAATGAAATTGACGAAGTAAAAAAATATGGAAAAATTTTCTCCAAATAGTTTTGGTTTAATTAACCAAAATTTTTCCACCAATGAATTTATCATATTTTTTATTTTTACTTTTTTTAGGAAACATGTCTCTAAGCTTAATATGGGCAACAAAATTGAGCCAATCAAAGGTGCAATGCCCAAATCAAAGCCTCGATCAATCTGACACCCCATAAGTTCTATGATTTATAAGGATATCTTTTTATTCTTGAAAATAAAAATCACAACCAAACCAAATCACCACAAGTTCTGAACCTTTGACCTGATTCAAGTTTTAAATCGATTCGATTATGATTCGATTACCATTTGACTCGAATTGATCCCAATCCTATATCCATCTCTCTCTCTCTCTCTCTCTCTCTCTCTCTCTCTCTTATCATTGTCTATCTTCCTGTCTTCCTCTATCTTATCATAACCTCACCCATGTCGAGGATAGTCCCCTGATGAGTTGACATTGATCTTTCTTTAGTACAACTTAAAATTATGTAGTTTAGGACATTAGCACGGTTGGATGACAACTTAAACTACCAACCCAACCAAGAAATGTGGGGTCCATTCAATTGATTAATTAATGGTAATTTTGAAATTAATCGGTTTAAGAATAAAAACAGTGGGTGTTGATGAAAATTATTAGCGAAACACATTGCAACTCGACGAATTTGATTCGATTAGAGTCAATTTTTAAGATGAATTCTTTGTTTCATGAGAAGGGTAATCGTATTTTGTGTATCATTGATTTGAGTTTAAGATTTTACAATAAATTATTAAAGTCTTTACGATAAATTATTAAAGTCTTTACTAACTACTTCACATCTTTAACCATATTATTATCCATTTACTATTACTTTGTTAATATTCGTATGTGCTATATGTTTTATTTATTTATTTATTTATTTCTAGTAATAATTGATATTGTGCTAATAGTAATACTCCGACAGCTCCTCCACTCCGAGGTAGATGCTGTAAGAAATTTTTGATGAAGCCAACTTGTGTTTCTAAATCATTGTAATAGAAACACAATAAACTAATGCGGAAACGAAATAGCGTACCTCCAGCCATTGTCGCCAAGAATTTCTGCAGAGGTTTCTTCTTGAACTTTGGTTCTTCTCGGCTCAGAACTCTCGCTTTAGATGGTGTAGGAAAGCCTTTCGCTTCAAAGAGATGATTGAGCCAAGGGACCAAAATCCTCATGTATATATAGATGTTCTCCCATCAAGAACATTTATCATCACCAACTCATAACGTTCAAGAATTAATTCAAATTTGTAACGTTTGGACCATAATGAAGAACTTAATGATATTAAATATTTAATTTTATTAATAACGGTTTCATGCATAAAGAATAAGAAACTGAAATCATTTAAACCATAATAAATGAAGAAATTCATGATAATGAATTATGAATCTTAATGAGAACGGTTACGTTATCATTAAATCAGATATTTAATAATAACCGTTACATTCTCCCACTTGGTCCATACGTTTATCTTAATAATTTGAATTAATCTTTCTCGAACAACTTTCTTAAGAAATAAATACATGAATCATAGCGATAAGTCCTCTAAGAGCGAGTATTATCATCCATGTATCACGATGTATTTAGTTTCTTAATCTTAATGTGGTAATATTACTTTATGAATAAACCTTATGTTTATTCTTGGTCCAACAACAATATATTTTCTCAAAATAATGTGCACATAAATGAGAAAATTTCACAATATATAAGAGTTTCAATATCATTACAAAGTGGAACTAAGTCCCATTTTCTTTACATGATCCTTGAATTTTAGAGGTGGCATGCCTTTAGTCAAAGGATCAGCAATCATCAATTCAGTGCTAATGTGCTCAATGACCACTTTCTTTTCTTTTACACGTTCTCTTATGGCTAAATACTTAATGTCGATGTGTTTACTTCGACTTCCACTTTTATTGTTTTTAGCCATAAAGACAGCAGCTGAATTGTCACAGAAAATTCTTAATGGCCTAGAAATAGAATCCATGATTCTAAGCCCAGAAATGAAACTCTTAAGCCATACACCATGTGAAGTAGCCTCAAAGCAGGAGACAAACTCAGCTTCTATGGTAGAAGTAGCAGTCAAGGTCTGCTTAGCGCTTCTCCAAGAAATAGCTCCACCGGCCATCATAAAAATATATCCTGATGTTGATTTACGAGAATCAACACAACCGGCAAAGTCTGAATCTGAGTAACCAATCACATCCAGATTGTCTGTATGTCTATACATAAGCATGTAATCTTTGGTTCCTTGTAGATACCTCAGCACTTTCTTTGCAGCTCTCCAGTGGTCTATACCTGGATTACTCTGATATCGACCTAGCATCCCCACAATAAATGCAATATCAGGTCTAGTACAGACCTGAGCATACATAAGGCTTCCTACGACAGAAGCATATGGGATGTTTTTCATTGATTCCCTTTCAAAATTGTTCTTTGGGCATTGGTTCAAATTGAACCTATCACCTTTCACAATGGGAGCAACACTTGGTGAACAATCCTTCATCCGAAATCTTTCTAAAAGTTTATCAATATAGGTTTCTTGTGATAGACCTAAAATGCCTCGAGGTCTATCTCTATAGATCTTAATGCCAATGACATAAGATGCTTCACCCATATCCTTCATGTCAAAATTTTTAGAAAGGAATTGTTTCACCTCATGCAGCAAATCCTTATCATTGGTTGCAAGCAAAATATCATCTACGTATAAAACAAGGAAACATATTTTACTCCCACTTGCCTTCTGGTATATGCATTGATCCATGAGATTTTCAACAAATCCGAACGAAGAAATCACTTCATGAAATTTAAAATACCATTGGCGGGAGGCTTGTTTTAAGCCGTATATAGACTTCCTAAGCTTGCAAACCAAGTGCTCACCAACACTAGAGGAGAAACCTTCAGGTTGTTTCATATAAACCTCTTCCTCTAGATCTCCATTAAGAAATGCTGTTTTCACATCCATTTGTTGCAACTCAAGGTCAAAATGAGCAACTAATGCTAAAATAATACGCAGAGAATCTTTCTTAGATACAGGAGAAAATGTCTCCGTATAATCGATTCCCTCTTTTTGAGTAAATCCCATTGCAACAAGTCTTGCCTTGTATCTCTCAATGTTGCCTAACGAATCTTTCTTAGTTTTAAAGACCCATTTGCAACCAATGGCCTTTGCTTCATTAGGCAACTCTACAAGATCCCAGACTTCATTGCTCATCATGGAATTCATCTCTTCTTTCATAGCATCATGCCACAAATTTGACTTTTTGCAACTCATGGCTTGTGAAAATGTTTCAGGATCATTTTTGGCTCCAATATTATAGTCAGATTCTTGTAGATATACAACATAATCATCAGGAATTGCTGATCTTTTATTTCTAGTAGATCTTCTTAATGTTGTACCAATGGTTCCTTGAGGAACTTGTGGTTCAACTAGTTGTTCAGGAGCTTGTTGTAATTCCTGAACTGCTTGATCTATTAGAATACTATCAACAACTTGTGGAATTTCAATGATTGGTTGTTCAGCACTAGTTTGTACTTGAGGAGTGCTATGAACTATAACCAATCTATCATTTGATGTGGAAGGTTGAGATTCTATATGATCATGTGCGGAAACTATGTTCCTGAAATGATCGCTCCCACTAAACACATCATCCTCAAGAAATTTAGCGTTTCTTGATTCCACAATCCTAGTTGTGTGAGATGGACAATAGAACCTGTAACCTTTGGACTTTTCGGCATATCCAATGAAATACCCACTAACAGTCCTTGGGTCCAGTTTCTTCTCTTGTGGATTATATATCCTGACTTCAGACGGACATCCCCAAACGCGCATATGTCGCAAACTCGGTTTCCAACCTTTCCATAGTTCAAATGGTATCTTTTGGACAGCCTTGGTTGGAACTCGGTTTAATATATACACAGCCGTCTTTAGTGCTTCAGTCCACAAGAACTTAGGAAGATTGGAGTTGCTAAGCATACTCCGCACCATGTCCAATAATGTTCGGTTTCTTCTTTCTGCAACACCATTCTGGTCTGGAGAACCAGGCATAGTGTATTGGGCAATAATCCCATGTTCTTGAAGAAACTTAGCAAAAGGACCAGGTGCTTGTCCATTTTCAGTATATCTACCATAATATTCTCCACCCCTATCTGATCTCACAATTTTAATTTGCTTACCACATTGGTTCTCAACTTCAGCCTTAAAGACTTTGAAGGCATCCAATGCTTCATTTTTATTATGAAGCAAATATATATACATATATCGTGAGTAATCATCTATAAAGGAGATGAAGTATTTCTGACCATGTATGTCCATGTCTGGACAACATATATCAGTATGAATTATTTCTAATAAGTCTGAACTCCTATTAGCACCCCTTTTGGACTTATTGGTCTGTTTTCCTTTAATACAGTCCACACAAGTCTTAAAATTAGTAAAATCAAGAGTACTAAGTACCCCATCTTTAACTAATCTTTTAATTCTCTCTATGGAGATATGTCCTAATCTCCGATGCCATAATATAGAGGAGTCCTCATTAATATTACACCTCTTAATGCCAGCGTGAACATGCATTGAACCTTGAGTATTATCATTTTGTAATAAAATACGGTAAAGACCGTCGGACAAAATACCATTCCCAACACAATCAGATTTATATAATAAACGAAATGATGTGTCTTTAAAATTAAAGGAATATCCAAATGGTACGAGTCTGGAAACAGAAATTAAGTTTCGTGAGAAACTTGGTACATAAAAGGTTCTTTCCAATTTTAAAACAAAACCACTACTTAAAGTTAAAATGCATGTTCCAATTGCTTCCACATGTGAGCCCATCTTATTTCCTGATAAGATGCTTTGCTCACTTCCCACTGGCTTCCTTAGGTTTTGCATACCCTGCAAAGAGTTTGCAATATGGATTGTTGATCCAGAATCAATCCACCAGGTGTTAATATTAACATTGACCATATTAGATTCATAACATACATATGAGGTTGGTTTACCTTTCTTTTCAAGCCATTGTTGGAATTTCGTACATTCCTTCTTCATGTGTCCCTTTCTTTTACAAAAGAAACACCTTGCTTCTTTCTTGATATCAGCTTGGGGTGGTATTTTACCTTTTCCCTGCTGATAAGCCTTTTGATTGGCTTGATGTTTGTCAGTTTTGTTCTTCCCTCGAGTGGTTACCATCAATGCACTCTCACCCAATTCCATTACTAGCCTCTCTTCTTCTTGAACACACATGGTCATTAATTCATTAATTGACCATTTGTCTTTATGTGTATTGTATGAAATTTTAAAAGGGCTATATTGAGGTGGAAGGGTGTTCAGAATGTAGTGCACCAAGAAGGATTCTGACATATTAACCTCAAGTTTCTTAAGTTGAGCCGTAATATCTCGCATTTGCATTATGTGCTCACGCACACCCTTTATGTTGGTGAGTCTAAGGGATGAAAATTTCATTATAAGGGTGCTTGCTAGTGCCTTATCTGAAGTGATGAATTGTTCATCAATAGCTTTTAGCAAGTCTCGGACATTTTCATGCTGGTCAACAGAACCACGTATGCCAGCAGTTATCTTAGTTTTGATAAACATCACGCTGAGCCGATTGGATCGCTCCCATCGCTCATATAACGTGATCTCAGTTGGAGTGCTGGTATTTGTGACTATAGGTGGTTCGTCTTTCCTGATAGCATAATCAATATCCATCCACCCTAAATGGAGGAGAACCCTCTCCTTCCATATCTTATAGTTATCACCACTAAGTTCGGGAATATCACATCGAATATCAGAGAAATTAACAGTTTGAGAAACTGCATAAAATCAAACATGCTTATGTCAAAATTTGAAGCTTAATAGACTAAATTACATGTTTTACCAATGTGAAACATGGCAAAAATATGAATCTCATGACATAAAAATTGCCTGTGGGCTAAATTCTTAATTCAAATAGATTCATATGGTCTTTATGATAAAACTATAAAATTATATTTCAATTCATAATCCCTGTGGGTAAATTATGAAAATAATCTGATATTTTATCCTGATTAATTATATTAAATATAATAAAAGATCCTGTGGGATAACAATTATTATACGAAATATAATCAATCACAATATAATGTCTAATTACTTATGTGATCCTTATTTTAACTTTATATATAATTTTAATTAATTAAGGATGCTGTGGCTAATTCTTAATTAATTAAGATTATATGGATCACTAGACATTTTAAACATAAAAAATTTGCTCATAAACATAATTTAATATAACTAAATATGCATACATAATATGAGCATTTTACCGACTAAAAATGTTGAAAATGATATTTCCTCATAATTTTCAACAAAATATATCAATAAGTTTCCAAGAAGAAACCAAAATCAAATCATTTTCATGGCATAAAAATGAAAACTTTTTCATATCAAGGCAGAGGTCATTCGGCTCTGATACCAAATGTAAGAAATTTTTGATGAAGCCAACTTGTGTTTCTAAATCATTGTAATAGAAACACAATAAACTAATGCGGAAACGAAATAGCGTACCTCCAGCCATTGTCGCCAAGAATTTCTGCAGAGGTTTCTTCTTGAACTTTGGTTCTTCTCGGCTCAGAACTCTCGCTTTAGATGGTGTAGGAAAGCCTTTCGCTTCAAAGAGATGATTGAGCCAAGGGACCAAAATCCTCATGTATATATAGATGTTCTCCCATCAAGAACATTTATCATCACCAACTCATAACGTTCAAGAATTAATTCAAATTTGTAACGTTTGGACCATAATGAAGAACTTAATGATATTAAATATTTAATTTTATTAATAACGGTTTCATGCATAAAGAATAAGAAACTGAAATCATTTAAACCATAATAAATGAAGAAATTCATGATAATGAATTATGAATCTTAATGAGAACGGTTACGTTATCATTAAATCAGATATTTAATAATAACCGTTACAGATGCTCCAAAATGTTTGTATCCCCTCCATGTTCATGTTCAACCACCGACATGATTGAAGGTATTCATGATGGAGAGATATTAGGCTTTTTTTAGTGCTTGATAACCAAGTGTTTGTTGTTGTAAATCCATTCTTTCGACATTGACTTTTTGGATTGCTGCATAAGTTTGGTGTAATGTATCAATTTCTTGATTTGATAGAATTTGTGATAGAAGATAAGATTTCTAACTATACGAGAAAATCTCTTTACTCTTATCTTCTATCGATTTGCTAAAGTGCTGTTGTTTCTCATCCCTCTCTACCATTTTGTTCCAAAAGACTATGGTTCATCACGGATCCTTTCATGCGTTATGTTTGATATTTGGAAAGAATATTAAAGAACATGGTAGAAGCAAATTTTTTATATTTGATTTAATACATGAATATTTACTTTCCTCGATTTTCATTAGAATGGATTTATAATAATCCTAATTATTTTAATATCCGAATTATATATATTTATAATATAATAAATACATATCAAAATTAATTATTTGATATGTTAGTATGTAAATATATTAGTAATAGAAGATAAGATTTTCCCAACTATATAAGGAAAATTCTTCATTCTGTTAAGGAAAATCCATTCTGTGTAAGCGTTATTGCTCTTTTAACTTTTACTAACTTCTTATAAAGTTTCTATAATAACTTTCACTTACCATCTCCACCTACTATAATAACTTGGATGTCGACTATCACAATAATATTCGACTATTGGCTCAAGAGTGAGTTTTTATACATAGTTGAAGAACCCTTGCCAACTACAAAGTATTATACTATGGGAATACGAAGCTTCTCTACAGCACTTGCTAACTATAGAATCCAACCCAAGTGGTTGATGCAGAAAATAAAGATCAATTAGACATCAATATTATTCTTAAGGTCACACTTGTACGCCGAAGTTTAGAGTTTCGATCACAATAAGAAAAATGTGAAACTCCAATTGCACAAAGAGATAGTGCATTAATGGAGGTGGGATTTCATAGCTGAGTATGTGAGAACTCTGTTCGTGCAATGGATGAGTGGCTTCCATGACATAGTAAATGCTCAGTTGGGTTCTACAAAGAGGCCATTCGCTTGCCGACATAGTAAGTGAGCCATAGACTTGCGATTTGCTCATTTGCAGCATTTTGCCTTGCAACACCCAAGAAGTGGACTTGCGATATCAAACAAATGCATTTACAGGCTGAATTATGAGTTAAAATTGGTTTTGAATACTAATTTTATTTTAATTGATAAAATCATCAGTCTTCTTCTTCCTCTCAAAGTCTACCATTAAAAAGAAAAAAAAAATCCACCATCACTTCTACCTTAATTTTATTTATCAATAATTAATATTTTTTATCAATCGAAACTCAACATTAGAGTGCATGCATATATGGATTGTGTTTCAGAATATATTTATATTTTTAATATGCAATTGAAAAATAAGATTTGAGTGAATCCGCTTTGAATGTTTGGTAAACAATAGATGAAAATTATATTTTAAATATATATTGATATAATTCTTATTTAGTAAAATTATATTTTTAAATTTTATTAAATATTTTATGATAGATTTACCCTTATAATATTTTTAATATTTATTCAAAAAATAGATATTTATATTTAAATTAAATAAATATATGCAATCTTATAAAAATTTCATATGGCCAAAATATATAATAAATAAAAATATATTCATATCAATAAATAATAATTTTTAAATATAGATAAATAAAAAAATTATCCTAACAAAATATAAATCATGTTGGTTTATCACTAAACCATTTTGATAATTTTAAAATTTTAGATAAAGTCATAAGATATTTTTAAAAATTTTAAAATTATATTAGCATCATGTAAATACTGAAATAGTAATATTATTCTAAGATAGCATTGGCATTTGAGAATTTTTAATGCAATATCTAAGCCAATTATAACTTTAAAAAAATTATCAAATACCAATTCATATTCGAAATGTACATTGGACCTGAATGTACATTTCAAATATGTTCTCATATACACCCATGATATGTTTGCACTCGACAAAATACATCAATATCACTTATAGAGAGAATGTTTTCACATTAAATCGATGACTACAAAATTAATACTATATAAAGTAGTATATCTCATATATTTTTGTTACAAACTTATTAAATGAATACTTAATTCCTAAATACCTTTTTTACTCCCCAAAATAAATAAAAGGTATTTTGTTAGGCCCTGGTAGAAACAAATTGAAATGAAATATGGATAATAACTTTTGGCTTGCTATAAAACTAAAGTGGAATACATGATGATATTTAAATTTTTTATTTAAGTGAATTTATTTATATTTCCTTAAGTGAAATATGCCATACAACATATCTTTTATATACCCCTCTATTAGGATTGTACAGGCATTGACAGGAGGGAGTGACTTAGTGCTTTAAAAAATATCGATTTAAAAGTTCATTTAATGAAACTTGTATCAAAAATATGTTTTAACTTATAATTTGAGTAAAGATAGTGAAGCAAGTAAATCAGTTAGTACTAAGAATGAAAAGTATAAAGGAAAATGTAAACTAGATTTATAGTGGTTTGGTCGCCCCGACCTACATCCACTCTCGATTTCTCTTTCCTCAAGACCATCGGCTTTCATTACCAATTTCTTTTTTCAATGAGTGATGATCAACTACCCTTATTACAACCCTTTCTATTTTTATAGGCTCAAAATAGAACATTCACACCTCTCTTTTACAACAAGACCTTACTGTTTCCTTAGAAAGACTTCTAAACTCAAAGAGGAAGAGACTCAATACTTTAAGAGAGTTTACACACTTACAATCATAAATTTTTTCGTACTCTTACAAGCAAATATGAGAGAGATATTTATAGGCCCCAAATGGCTTAAGAAATGAAGCTAAAAATTTAAATCCTTAGGTTTCCGGGGTACTAGCAGTACCATCGCCTACATTAGGCGGTACCACCGCCAACTAATATGAGCACTGGCGATACCATCACCTACTTAGGTAGTACTACCATCTGACATAGTTTGAGAGACTATGTCCTAGCGGTACCATCGTCAGTTTGGACGTTACCACCACTGACCCTAGTGGTACCATTGTCGGGTTTTTGGAAGAAGTATATTCTGTACTTTTCAGCTCATAGGCGGTTCCACCACTTGGCCTAGAGGTGCCATCGCCTAGTGCTAGTCATAGGTACCCTGCAAGCCAATCATGTAAGTGACGGCACGCGTGACATAACATATAGTATTTTTACTTATTATTATTATTATGATATTTTTTCATTTTATATTGCTTGATACATATGATAAGACTCATTAGGGTTAAGTTGATAAGGGGCTTCTATAAATATGAGGGAACCAATAGGCCATGAGCTAGGTTCTTTTTGGCTGCCACCTCCTATTTCTCCTCTCTCCCTCTCCTCCTCAACCTGCAACCCCTTTTTTATTATGTGGTGCACGTAATGAGGAGGATTGTGTAGCGATTTAAGGAGCGTCTTCATAGCCCATACCATGTGGATCACCGCTAGAGAGAAGGACAATTGACGTCCTTTATCCTCTCCCATAGATCTACAGATTTTTAGGAATATACAATCTCTCTAGATAACACAATCTCCCTTGTATATGTAATTTTTTGATTTTATGGATTTTTGCGTACCAATCGTTGTACGACAATAAAACCTTATTTTTCTGTGGGAAATTCTGGGATTTTGTTTTATGTTCTTTCATTGTGCATGTGATGTTGCCCTAGATTTTCCCAACAATTAGGCTATGGTCTATGATGTGATTGCTCATGTGATGTATGATTGACTATACACATACTATGTGTGTGTGTGTGAGAGAGAGAGAGAGATATGACATATTAAGAGACCGAATCAAAATCTCCTCTTTCGATAATATTAAGTCGGTAAATATGAGACAATTTGATTGACTCACGTGGCCTTCCATCGTTATAGGGAGAAATCGATTCTCGATGTATGTTGAGTTGGTTGAGTCCCTCGAGGCTCACCTATATTACGATTTGAGATCTTGCTTATGACATAGAGATATCACCAGTAATATGAGGACATGGTATGCTTAGTCGAGTCCCTCGAGGGCATATCAATGAATCAAACTCATCTTGTAATGATGGTGATGACTTAACCAAACATCTGTTATGACTGTAATGACACTAAGAGGGGGGGGGGGGGGGGGGTGCGCGCGGTGAATTAGTGATTTGTAAAATTATGATTTTAAAAGTTTTGTTTGATGAAAATCGATATCGAAAGTATGCTTGACTTAAAAGTAAGTGTAATAAGAAATTAAAGCAGAAATCAATAGTAATGAAGAGCAGAAAGGAAATGCACACTGAATTTATAGTGGTTCGATCATCATGATCTACATCCACTCCTGATTTCTCTTCCATAGATGCCACCGAAGTTCACTAATGATGTTCTTTCAATGGGCAAAGACTAACTACCATCTTTACAACTCTTGCTCCTTTTCATAGGATTAGGAGAGAACCTTTATGAGTCTCACACCTCTCTTAGAATGAGCTCTAATCTTTAAGGAAGAGGAGGGGAACACTCAATACTTTTTAAGAGTTTACAACTTAGAATCACAAGCCTTTTTGTTCACTTTTCTTGCTATCTCAAGCATAAATGAGTGGAGTATTTATAGGCCCTAAACGACTTCAAAAATTAGAGCTAAAATGTCTCATCCCTGGGTTTTTGGGGTCTTGGCGGTACTATCTCCAATGTTGGGCAGTACCATCGCCTACAACATTAACCACTAGTGGTACAATCACCCAATTTGGGTGGTACTACCGCCTGACAATATGGGAGACCATGTATTGGTGGTACCACCGACCAACACTAGTAATACCATTACTGGGTCTTCCAAAAAATGTACACTTCATACGTTCCAGCTCATAGGCGTTTCCATCATCTGACATAATTGTAGGTCACTGAATGAGCCTCCTAATAGACCCAAATTAGCCTTAGATCAGGCCTAATAGGCCTCTAATTGAGTTAGCATAGTTACACCCAAAACTAACTCAATTAAGACCTAAATTATGATGATCATGACATAAACGTGTTAGGATTGAGAGCACTAAGAGGGGGGGGGGGGGGGGTGAATTAGTGCAGCGGAAATCTTTCAACGATTAAAAACGAAAGCTGCGTTCGTTTGATAAAAACTATTTTGATACAAAAGCCGATTCTAAGAATACTTATGATTAAGTGCAGTTTATGTCTAAACACAGTTTGCGTCTAAGCGTAGTTTACGCAGTTTGCGTCTAAATGCAGTTTGCGTCTAAATGCAGATTACGTCTAAGCATAGTTTGCGTCTAAGCGCAGTTTGCGTCTAAGATCAGATTGCGTTTAAGCGCAGTGCAGTTTGCGTCTAAACGCAGTTTTACGTCTAAACACAGTTTTACGTCTAAACGTAGTTTTATGTCTAAACGCAGTTTGCGTCTAAACGCAGTTTTACGTCTAAACGTAGTTTTACGTCTAAACACAGTTTGCGTCTAAACGCAGTTTTACGTCTAAACGCAGTTTGCGTTTAGATGTAAAACATAATTTTACGTCTAAACACAGTTTGCGCAGTTTACGTCAAAAACACAGTTTTACGTCTAAACACAGTTTGCGCAGTTTACGTCTAAACGCAGTTTTAAAGGGATCTGAACTTAGAAACTTCGTTCGTAAAAGCGCAGAAGATAGTTTTGCAGAATCAAAACGTAAACGTAAACTGTAATGTATGAAAACACCGATTTACGTCTGAATGCAGATTCGGAAAGATCAGCACTTAGAAACTTGTTCGTAAAAGCGTAGAGAGCAGTAGCTATGTAGGAGGTTTGCAGTAATGATAAAGTGCTCAAAATAAACGCAAACCAGAGATTTAGAGTGGTTCGGTCAGTCTTGACCTACTCCACTTTTGGCTTCCTCCACCGACGAGGTCACCGACGTCAACTAGAGGCCTTCCTTCAATAGGCGAAGGCCAACTGCCCTTTTACAGATTCACTCCTTTTGATGGGCTCAGGAGACAACCCTTACAGGACCTTTCTCTCCTCTCTTTACAACTCAAGACTTGAAGAACAGAAAGAGGAGAACTTTAGGACTTTACACAAATTTAAGCTCTTAGAATCATAGAAAAGATCAAGAATTCGGTGTAGGTCTGTATCTTTTCAGTGATGAATGGGTGGGGTATTTATAGGCCCCAACCCAATTCAAATTTGGAGCTCAAAACGATCAAATCCCGGAATTCCGGGATCAGGCGGTTGCACCTCCTGACTGGAGAGGTTGCACCGCTTGGCAGAGCTCGAAGACTAAGCCCAGGCGGTTGCACCTCTGTGTCAGGGGCGGTTGCACCGCCTGAGTCTGGCTCGGAGATTGAGCCCCAGGCGGTGCCACCTCTTGACTGAGGCGGTTGCACCTCTCTGCCAGAGCTCGAAGACTAAGCTCAGGCGGTGCCACCTCTCTGTCAGGGAGGTTGCACCGCCCAGTCTAGCTCGAAGACTGAGCTCAGGCGGTGCCACCTCCTGGCTGGGGCGGTTGCACCGCCCAGTCTCGTTGGGAGGCTTAGCCCAGGCGGTGCCACCTCCTGGCCTAGGCGGTTGCACCTCTTGGTGCAATCAGGGTCCGAATGGTTAGCTCCATTCGGCCCAATTTCAGTCTTTCAGGGGCCCAATTGCCCCAAGATTAAGCTAATGAGATCACCTCCCATTTTCCAACTTAATCAACGTGCTAACTACGATTAGATCTAAGATAATTTCTGCAGCTTTGCTTCGGTGTGTCAATCGCTTCTTCCGACGAGTTTCCGGCGAACTTCCATCGATCATCCGATGAACCCTCGGTGATGCTCCTGCGGACTTCCGGCAAACTCCTGGACTTTGCGACGATCCACTTGGCGAGTTCCGACGAGCTTCGCTTGGCAAGCTTCTGGACTTCTCGGATCTGTTCTCGCAGAACCTCCGACGACCGTCCGAACTTCCGTCGAACTCTCGAACTCCCAACGTGATCATGAACTTGACTCCGGCGTAACTCCTGCTGCTTGTCTAACTTTCATCGTAGTTAATCCTGCACACTTATCTCAACACATAGATTAGACAACAAATGACAATTGACTTCATCATCAAAATCCGAGATTCAACAAAACGATTATAAGATATAAATCTTATGTTGTCTGGCAAGTCATTGGTTTATCCGAACTCCCAGTGCATCGTCCGAACCTTCAACATATTTCTCGATCCATCAGCATGTTGACTCATGTAACATCTGATCTTGGCGTAATATCTAATTCTTCTGGCTTGATGCCCAATCTCTTACACCGGCCCAACATCTGATTCTCCTACTTCAATCATTTTGCCTTTCCATGATCGAAGTTAGTCCTGCATCACTTTTCTCAAATATTGATTGGATCACAAACTCATCAATTGATTTCATAATCAAAATCCAGGATTCAACAATCTCCCTCTTTTTTATGATGACAACCAATTGATGATAGAGTTTAACTAAACTCCTCCTGTTTATATGATATATTGAAATAAAGCAAACTCGAATTCAAAAAGAGTGATAACATTTGAATTCAAGTTGAAACAATTTTAATCGTGAGTCATAATGATCATATGCAACACATCATATCAAAATGATCATTACTTACTTTATATGTGTATCATTGCATACATCATCATCATAAGTTAAAGTATTGCATGCATAATTCCAAATCATCATGTTACATTATAATATGTATGATTCCAAAACATAAAATCATCATCACTTTGAGCATAACTTCAAATCAATATGTATGATTCTAAAGTATTAAAATTTTAAATTATCATTACTTCTCCCCTTTTGTCATCAATAGAAAGGAAAAAGTACAACTAGTAAGTTGTTGAAATATGCAAGCTAATAAGTTAGTAAATTTTACATCACTTTAGAACATGTAAGCTAGTATATTTTTAAGATGTGAAAGTTAGCAAAATTTTTGTTTTTCTTGAGATGTGCGAGATAACAATTTTTGCTTATTAATATGTATAAGCTAGCACTTTTTGCTTCTTGAGATGGGCAAGCTAGTAATTTTCTTTCTCTCCTTTGTCATTATTAAAAAAAGAAAGGAGAAGGGAAGGATTTAATGGTGTAAAAATTTACATCAATATTTTAATCATCCAATGACAAAAAATGAAAGATCAAGTCATGAGTACCAAAAGACCATGAGTCATTTTTGACAAATCTCTTCGTTTGTAAATAGCAAAAAGAAAGAATGATAGGAAACAATCTTGATTCAAAAGGAAAACTCAAGTCATGAAAATCGAGAAATCAAGATAATGATCCAAAAAATATATAAGAAGAATTCATGCATTTGGAAGATTTAACATGCCTAATTCTTTTTTAATAAAATCTAATTGTTCCTCATTCAATGGTTTAATAAAATATCTACTAATTAATATTTTACGTCAATAAAATCTAAAGATATATCATGATTATTAATATGATCTCTAATAAAATGATGTCTAATATCAATGTATTTAGTTCTAGAATATTGAACAAGATTCTTTGTTAAATATATTACACTAATGTTATCATATTTTATAGAAATATTTTTTAAGTAAAATCCATAGTTTTCTAAAGTATTTTTCATCCAAATAACTTGTGCACAACATGCACCTACTACTACATATTTAACCTCGGTTGTAGATAATGCAATAGAATTTTATTTCTTGGAAGACCGGGAAACAAGTGCATGACCTAGGATTTGATATACTCTAGATATGCCTTTTCTATTTATTCTACATCTAGTAAAATCAGCATCAACATAGGCAATCAATTCAAAATTTTTAGATTTTGGATATCATAATCCTAGATTAGGAGTTCCTTTTAAGTATCTAAAAATCTTTTTAATTACTTTGTAATGAGATTGTTTAGGATTAGATTGAAATCTAGTACAAAGTCTAACACTAAATATAATATCCGGTCTAGTGAGATATAGTAAACAACTTATTACACCTCTATAAGTTTTTTGATCAAAACATTCTCTTTCATTGTCCACATCTAATTTTGTAGAGGTACTTATTGGTGTGTTAATGACCTTAGCACTATCCAATGAATAGCTCCTTAGGACGAGCATCTACATACTTTCATTTCTTGAGTAAGGATTCTTTAGAAGTAGATGTATATAAATTACTTGGAAGAGGAGAATTCATTTAAATTCAAAGTATCAAAATTAAAATCATCATCAAGATCATTTTTCTTAAATTTAAAAAACTCATTAAAAATAATATTGATAGATTCCTTGATAACCAAGGTTCTTTTATTAAAAACTTGAAAATCTTTAGAAATAGACGAATATCCAAGAAAAATGTCATTATCGGATTTTACATCAAAATTTCCTAAGGTATCATTTTCATTTAAAATAAAATATTTATAATAAAAAACTTTAAAATATAAAATATTGGGTTTTTTATTGTTCCACAATTTATAAGAAGTTTTAGAAAGTATGGTCTTACGAGAACCCTGTTTAGGATGTAACATGTCGGCTTCGACCCAAAAATATTTGGGTAGGCTATGTTCATTAAGCATGGTTATTGTCATCTCTTGTAAACTCCTATTTTTTCTCTCAACAACTCCATTTTGTTGTGGATTTCTTGGAGTTGAGAAATTATGGTCATACCTATTTAACTCACAAAAATCTTAAAAATCATGATTTTTAAATTCACCACCATGATCACTACGGATAAAAGAAATCATAAAATCTTTTTTATTTTAAACTTATTTATAAAATTTTAAAAAATATTTAAAGCAATCATTTTTATGTGCTAAGAAGTATATCCAAGTATATCTATTATAATCATCAACAATCACAAAAGCATATTTACTACCTCTTAGACTTGTGATATTAATTGGTCCAAATAAATCCATATGAATTGATTGTAGTGGTCTAGAGGTATGTACTTGATTTTTAGACTTAAAGCTACTCTTTATTTGTTTACCTAGTTAGCATGCATCATAAATTTTATCTTTGACAAATTTAATTCTAGGCATACCTCTTACAAGTTCATTAATTGTAACTTATGAAATTAGTTTCATACTTATATGACCTAATCTCCTATGTCAAAGCCATGCAGTTTAAAATCAAAAAACAAGTTTCATTACAAAAATCATCAAAATCAACAGTATATATATTATTAGTTCTTAAGGCAATCATAGATCGATTTTTGTGTGGTATCTCTATAATGTAAGTATTAGATTCAAATTTGATGTTATAGCCTTTATTACACAATTGACTAATGCTTAGTAAGTTATGTTTTAAACCATCTACTAATAAAATATTTTTCAATTAAGAGGTTTGATTTGTTACATATATTTCTTTTGTTAATAATTTTTCCTTTGTTGTTGTCTTGAGTATCCACTATCAAGATACTATCTTTTGCTCCTAGCTTTTGATTATAGACATTAAAAAAAAAAGGAGGGTTTGCTTTATGTACCCATTTAACTTTGGTCACTTATGAAAAATTCTACCTATCTTGACTAGTGGTATTAAGTTATTTATGATTCCTTTAGGAGCTCAAACTAATTTGTGTGAGCTATATTTTTTAAATGAATATTTATAAGCATAATGACCACATCTACCATAAAAATTATATTTAATTTTAGGGGTAATATGCAATGTGGGTCCTTTAACAAATATAGTCGACTTTTGTTGAGTGTTATTATTCATAAAGCTGATTTTTTCTTTTCTATGTGTATGACCTTTGTTAACAAAGATCATGTTTAATGATTTGTTTCTAATTTTAATTTTTTATAAAGTTTATTGTAATACCACATTTTCCTTTTGACTAAGACTAACTCTTCATATTTAGTATAAAAGTTTAACATGCAATTATCATGCTCATTTTTCAAATTTTCAAGTTTACTAGAGAGAGAACTATGATCCTTTTTTAGCAATTTATATTTCTCACTAACTAATTTAAAATCATTACATAAATAATAAAAAATATTAAATAATTCATTATAAGATAAATAAGTTTTGGTTGAGTCACATACCTCATCGTTTAGAGTCATTAAGGCATAGTTTGCCACCTTATCTTTATTGGTTTGCTTCTCATCTCCTAATACACTTGATTCGTCCTAAGTCGCCTTGAGTACTTTTTTCTTCTTTTATGTTGGCATCTTCTACTTCAATTGTAGATATTCACTTTTGAAGTATCCTAGCTTCTTGCATTCATAGCAGATGATTGTGTCATTTTTTAGTTTGTTTTTGTTCTTACTATCTTGTTTTACAAGATTTGTTTTATTTTTATAAATTTTTAAAAATTTCTTATTAGGAGTGCCAAGTCATCATTATCACTTGAGCTTTCGCTCGAGTGGTCTTCTTTGGTTCTAAGTGTCATATCTTTCCTGTTCTTTGGAAGTTTGTTCTCATATTCATCACGTGCCTTGCAAGTCATTTCATAGGTCATTAATAACCCTATGAGTTCTTCAAGAGGAAAATAGTTTAAGTCTTTTGCTTTTTGAATAGTAGTTACTTTTGGATCCCAAATTTTTGGAAGAGATCAAAAAATCTTATTAACAAGTTCAAGATTAGTAAAACTTCTACTAAGAACTTTCAAACCATTGATAACATCCATAAAACGAGTGTATATATTATTAAGAATGAGTCGACACTAAGAAGGGGGGTGGAGTGAATTAGTGCAGCGGATAAAAGTCATCGATTTCGGAAAATATTCGTTCATTGAAAACCGATCAAAAATATGTTAACTTAAAAACACTTTCGTAAGCGTGTAATGAGAAAGTAGAGCAGTGAGCAAGTAAAATAATTTGCAACAAAAGTAAACAACAAAGTAAAAGGTAGTAAACCAATTTTATAGTGGTTCGATCGTCGTGATCTACATCCACTCCCGATTCCTCTTCACTCGAGGCCACCAGATTCTACTACTAGTCTTTCTTCAATGGGCAAAGACTAACTACCCTTTTACACCTTGATTCTCCTTTTGATAGGTTCAGGAGAAAACCTTTATACCCCTTTTTTACAAAGCTTCCCTCACACTTTCCCTTAGAATGGTCTTTAAACTTTAGAAGGAGGGACTCTACACTTTACAAGGGTTTTCAACTCTAGAAACATAGAGTTTTTGTTCACTTATTTTCTTACTCCATGTAGGAATAGCTGGGGTATTTATAGACCTCAAATGGCTTCAAAACTCGGAGCCAAAATTTAAATCCCTAAAATTTTGGGGTACGGGTGGTACCATCGCTTGCAGCCTGACACTAGGCGGTACCACCGCCTAGAAGACTATATCTAGGCGGTACCATCGCCTGATGGTCTCTCGGAGATTGTGTCTGGGCGGTACTATCGCCCAGACCGACGATACCACTGCCTGACATAGTCTCGGAGATTGTGCCATGACGGTTCCACTTGTTGGGTTATTATTTGGGCCTTTCACTTGACCCAACATAGCCCAAACTTGGGCCCAATTGGCCCCTAATTGAATTGGTCTAATTACATTCTAAATCGACTTAACTAGACTTTAAACTAACTCGATATATACATAATCAATTACAAGTGAAACCTATGTTGTCCGACATGTCATTGTTTCTTCCGGCACTTTGTCCGATCCTTCGGTGCATCGTCATCTCCTTCGACGTATTACCCAATCAGCATGTTGTCTTCTTGCAAATTTGATCTCCTTGGTACAATGTCCGATCTTCTTGGTTCGATGCTTAAATTCACGGACCGAAGCCTTCTACTTGACAAGTCAATCGATCCTTCGGCTCGACATCTAATCTTCTGACATGTTTGCTCCGGCCCAACGTTTGATTCCTCCTACTTTAATCGATTTGCCTTTTCTGATCGAAGATATTCCTGCGTCACTTAAACGCATATCATATAAACATTATCAATTGGTTTCATCATCAAAATCCGAGATTCAATAATCTCCCCCTTTTTGATGATGACAACCAATTGATGACGGAGTTTAAATAAACTCTCAAAGTTTAAACAAACTCCGCCTATCAATATGACATATATGAGATGAACCTTGAATTCAAAATTAATTTAAGTCAAGGCAATTTTAATCATTAATCCAAGCAACATGTCATCATAAAATCACGCATAATCAAAATTTTAATACATCATTCTATGTATGATCATTACCATAACTTCTCTTAATTTGTCATCAACAAAAAGGAAAAGTAGATATAGCAAGTTTTTGATTTGTAATTTCAAATCATTGTATTATAAACATAATCATTATGCAAGCTAGTAATTTTCTTTCTTCTCTTTTGATAAGTGTAATTTTTTACTTCTTTGGCAAAGCGCAAGCTAGCAAAATTTTACATCATTTTACAACATGCAAGCTAGCAATAATGTTGAGTTTTGCAAGTTTATAAATTTTGCTAAATGTGTAAGTTAGCATGTTTTGCTTTTTGAGATAGGCAAGATAGCACTTTTGCTTCTCTTGAAATGACAAGCTAGTAATTCTTGGTGATGTTCAAGATAGCAAGTTCTTTGGTTCCCTTTGAAATGTACAAGCAAGCAATTTTTCTCCCCCTTTGTCATTGTCAATAGGAAGGGAAGGATACAATAATACAAAATATTTCAATCATTACAAGGTATACAAGCCATAAATACAAAGAAATCATGAACGATTAAGTCATGAATACTAAAGGACATGATTTATTTTGACAAATCTCTCTTTTAGTAAATAACAAAAAGAAACATGGGAGTTCAAAAACTAGATCTTGATTCATAGAAAAATCTCATGTATCAAATATTGAGAAATCAAGATGAAAATAAATCTTAACTCATAAAGTTTTCTTGTATGAAATGCCAAGTCATCATCAATATCACGTTGGGCATGATACTAAATAAATAAATTTTCAAATCAATATTATTTGGGTATGCATGATACAAAAACATGGTTTCAAGTTTTCAATATATAACATGCATAATTTTAAACCATTACATTTCATCCTTACTTCATGCATGATACCAAAAATAAATCAATCATCACTATGGGCATATCATACATGATATTAAGACATTAAAATTTTTAAACATTTGTCACTTCATACATTAAATTAATATTTTGATCATGATACCAAACATTCATCATTTATTTTCTCCCCCTTTGTTATAGGTAAAAAGAGGGGAATAGCACAAAAGTGTAAATATTCAAGTCATCACATAGAAGATATCAAGAAAAATTTGGTGATGAGATTTACTTCATGGATACAAGAAATTATACAAAGAAAAATCATATCATAAAAGATAGATCATGTGAATACCAAAAGACATGATTTATTTTGACAAATCTCAAGGAAATATTAGGAGATCAAATAAAAAAGATCTTCAAAAGAAATTTTAAGTCATGAATTCTGAAAAAGATATTCTCTTTAGTAAACAACAAAAGAATTATAGGAGAACAAATAATAAATGATCTCGATTCATGCATAAGAATTCTCAAGATTCATATAAAAAATCTCCTCTTAAGAAAATACCAAGAGGAATTGTAAGAGGACAATTAATGAAAAATCTTGATTCATAATAAATCTTAATTAAGTGAAAGAATCAAGATTCTTTTGAATGAATCTCTTCTTTAGCGAAAGAAAAAAAATCTTGATTCATAGAAAACTTAGTTGTAATCATAAGAACAATTTAGATAATTTTTCTCTTTAGCAAATGGCAAAAGGAGACATAAGAGATCAAATGAGAGATCTTGATTCATATAAGAAAAATCCTAAGTTTTAATTTCAAGAAATCAAGATCATGATATAGACAAAATTCATTCAAATTCATAATCATCAAAAGCACTTTCATAATCCAAGAGATTCATAAAATTGATGCAAATAGATTCATCAATATCCCTTTTTGAAAACTCGATAAGGTAGGGATTGCGAAATTTTAAAGAAAAATGTTTTCCTCTTTTTTGTTTCAACTTATGTGATTGATACCCTTTTCTTTTATGCCAAATCCATTCATCATTGATTAAAACTGAAACACAAATTTTATCATCAAAATCATCATGACCAATCACATATAAGGCTTCTTTTAAACAAGCGATTTGATTTATTATTTTGATTCCACTGATAATATAGTTTCCTTTTTATGTGTTTAATTTTATGTGATTGATTTCATATAAATATACTCAAGTTTTTCATATAAAAACCATTCATCTTGTTTAAAACCAAAAAAATAACTTTCATTGCGACAAAGATTAATAAGCCATAAATCACAAAAATCATCATGTATAATTTCAAAATCTCATGCATAGTATAAAATCATCAAGCATCGTATCAAAACTTTAATATTTTCATTACATCTTACATCATTATGTCATTAAAACATCAAGCATGATTTCATTGAGAATTTTTATCAAAGTTAGAAATCTATATGGAAATCACCAAAATACATATTATTGCTTCTTAAGAACATTCATAAGATTAATCTTATTTAGTGTATAAGCATTAGACTTATATCTTGTTGAATCTCGGATTTTGATGAGGAAGTCAATTGTAAATTGTTTGATCTAATCTATATGTTGAGAAAAGTGTGCAGGATTAACTACAATAGCAGTAAGACATAAAGCAAGTGTTGTGCTGGAGTCATGATCGAGATCTCATTGGGACTTCAAGGGTTCGACGGAAGTCCGGACGTTCATCGAAAATTCTATCGGAACCAACCGAGAAGTACAGGAGCTTGCCAAAGAAGCTCATCGGAACTCACCAAGAAGATCATCATAAAGTCCAAGAGCTTACCGGGAGTTCGTCGGAATATTACCAAGAGTTCGTCGGATATTCGTCGGAAGTACGTCGGAAGCTCGCCGGAAGAGCAATTAACGCACCAGAACAAGAAGCACTGTAAATTATGTCTTAATTATTGTAGTTAGAGTATAAATTAAGTTAAGATTGGGAGGTGATCCCACTAACATAATAAGGGGCCAACTGGGCCCTTAATAGGGCTGAAGTGGAACAAATTGAGCACCTAATTCAGCCCCTAAAAATATGGTCGGCAGTGGCACTACTTGGAAGGCAGTGCCCTTGGATTTCTGGGCAGTGGTACCACCCCTATTCGATGGTGGTACCGCTCAGAGTCAAATTAGCTGTGGTAGTACTGCCCAGTAACGACGATGGTACCGCCAGTACCCCGGATTCTGGGGATATGACACTTTTTTGCTCCAATTTTGAAGCCATTAGGGCCTATAAAAACCCCACCATTTTCTGCATAAAAGGGCACGAAAGTATTGGCTTAATCTTGAATTCTTAAGTCATAAAAGTGTTGTCTGATTGATTGATTGATTGATTACCGAAAAGAAAGGGGTACATCACTATTTATAGAGTTACTCCTAGGATCCACTAGGACTTGGACTCTTAATAATAAATAAATATTAAATAAACCTCTACCTGACTTTAATTAAACTAAATAGATTTAATAAATAACTAGACTAAACAGAGTCAATAAACATTATTCAAAAGCTCAGAAAAAGGGGCCTAACACATCGCCCAAGGTGGGCGATAAACTGCCTAAGGCTCAGCCTCCTAGGTGGTTTGGGCGGTGGTACCATCGGTAGTTATTACTGACAAGTAGTGGTATCACTAGAGCCCAGTCTTCGTCAAGTGGTAGTACCGACAGACTAGGCAATGGTATCGTCCAGTGTCAATGCTGTAGGCGGTGATACCACCCAGCATAGATGGTGGTACCGTCAATGTTGTGGAAACCCGGGATAAGACACTTTTAGCTCCAATTTTGAAGGCATTAGGGGCTATAAATACCCCACTCTTTTCTACATAAAAGGGCATTCAATGTATGAAAAAATCTTTAAGTGTTGGGATGTAAAAGTATTGTAAAAGTGCAAATAGTCCTCCTCCTCTCTCTCTTTAGTTTTGCAATTATCCAAGAAGAGGTGTGAGGTTTGTAAGTGTTGTCTCCTAAACCCATGAAATGGGGAAAGTGCTGCAAAGAGGTGGTTGCTTTTTGGCTATTGAAAAAAGATCATTAGTGGATGCTAGTGACCTCAACGGAGGAGGAATCGGAAGTGAATGTAGGTTACAATGATTGAACCACTATAAATTCTAGTGTGTTCTTTCCTTACTACTTATGTTCTTTACTTGTGTGCATTCTATTTTATTTCAGTATAAATTGTCCAATCCTCTCTTTTCTACTCACTTACAAACTTATTAGAGCCAAACGTCTTTTCAAAATGGTTCTCATCGAACTATTGTTTTTTCATCGTACGAAGTTTCTGAAAGCAATTATTTTTATCCGTTGCACTAATTCACACCCCCCCTCCCCCCCCTTAGTGTCATTCTTGATCCTAACAGCTACCACTCAAGATGACTGGTTGTATTATATTTAGAACCTTCAGACCTATAAGTATGGTATCAAATAGTGGATTACTCATACAAGACATCCTTGGTGTCTAAGGACCAGGTACACTATTGGGACGATAGAATTATTGTCTGATAATAAGGCATCATCTACCATCCAACATTCGATGAACGGATCAATCAGTGAACTCATTCTCCAATGGGCACTTGCACTGTATCCCTAGTGTCCCCACATGAGCAGCTATGAGACTAGTTGCATCCATCATATGGATAGGTATATAGCACACCTGTTTGTCTAGTTATCTCGATGTCCCTCTCAAGTAACCTATGACCAAGATTATTTAGGATTTGTGTTTAAAGGCGAATTGGTTTGATTATCGTGATCTCATCATGATCTGATTCCCATTGCACAGATCCATAGACATCACAGTATATTTATGCAATAAGTAATATCAAATAATAATAATAAGCAAAAAGACTACGTATCAAATCACACGTGTTATCACTCACGTGATTAGCTTGAAAAGCATCTATGACTAGTAATGAGTAGGTATCATGCGGATCTAGGCTTGGAGTACTGAAGAGTAGTAAAGTATATCCTTAAGTACTTAAGAATGACTAAGGATCTTTTACTGGTATATGGAGGCAGTAACCTCAGGGTTGAGGGCTACACGAACTCAAATTTCTAATTTGATATCGATGATAGTAAGTCTAATTTAATGTATGTGTTCACCCTGAATGGAGGAGCAGTATGCTAGAAGAGTTCCAAGTAAGAGACTGCTACTGACTCAACTATAGAAGCGGAGTACATTGCTATGACAAATGCAACAAATGAGGGAGTCTAGATGAAGAAGTTCATCATAGTTTTGAGAGTCGTGCTAGGTAATGAGGAGTCGATTCCCTTATATTGCAATA